>NC_036851.1:12495462-12661013 GCF_002910315.2 Salvelinus sp. IW2-2015 | reverse complement strand
TCCTATAGAAATGTGTGGGCAGAACTGAAAAAAGCATGTGCGAGCAAGGAGGCCTACAAACCTGACTCAGTTACATCAGCTCTGTCTGAGAGAATGGGCCAAAATTCCCCCAACTTATTGTGGGAAGCTTGTGGAAGGCTACCTGAAACCTTTGACCCAAGTAAAAAATTTAAAGGCAAATGTCATGACTGCAAAATGTAAATTCAGAAATTATTATAAAAAGTTAACTATTAACCATACATATGGAAATAATTACAGTTTGATCGTATTGTAAGTACATAACGGGCGGACCTCTTTGACACACACAAGGAGAACAACTAAGATCGAAAATACAGAATCCATAAGCTGAAAGGGACGGTTTTTGACCCAAGTTAAAAATTTAAAGGCAATGCTACCAAATATTAATTGAGTGTATGTAAACTTCTGACCCACCGAGAATGTGATGAAATAAATAAAAGCTGAAATAAATCATTCTCTCTACTATTATTCTGACATTTCACATTCTTAAAATAAAGTGGTGATTCTACCTGACCTAAAACAGGGAATTTYTACTKGGATTAAATGTCAGTAATTGTGAAAAACTGAGTTTAAATATATTTGGCTAAGGTGTATGTAAACTTCCGACTTCAACTGTATGTGGTAAGGCTACCGTTTGTAAAACACCAAAAGAAGACAGCCGGTCCGGACAGGACTAAAAGTCCAAAAGACGTCTGGGGTATAGCCTTTTTAAAACAGGTCATAGCATTGTCTGTATTAGTTCTCATTCCTGTGACTAATTAATTTGGCTTTTTAATTTCTGAATATCAGCTACCTGACTTTATCAGGAGGACTTATCCCGAGCMTATTTGCAATGTGTTTAYACAAAGGGAAATGCAGAAGTATTAAATTTTTTCGCTATAATCAGCTCAATAAAAATTGACGAACACAAACGTGAAACCACTGATCATGACAATTTTGCGCAAGGGATGAAACTCCTGGGCAGCAGTTGTGAGTAGCCTGATTCTCCATTCCATAATGTCCATTTTACTTTGACCTGTCATGTTTTTAAGATATGTTGCTTGTTAACATGTCAGCACATTATTTGATTAGGCGCCATTTACAGCGGCTTGTATTCATGGAGGCCAAGGGAAGCCAGGCTTCCCACTAAAATTGACCAATATATATATATWTWWWTTTWTTWWATAAAACTTATTTMGTCTCCCTGTGTTTCATAAATGTCCTTCAATTCACAGGAGGCTGAATGTATCTTACACAACAAAGCATCCGAACGAATGAAACAGCGCCCCTCTTTCTCTGTATGTGTAGCCCATCTATCTGATGCTGCCTGGTCAAAAATAGTATGACACTGTCGTCGCCCATAACATTGAATGGGAGGGACCAGCGAGCATTTGGCCTTCGTTGATAAAAAATATAGAATAATAGCCAATCAGCATTGAACTAAACTGAGTGAGCTCAACTGTGAATGGTCCTGGTGCACAATTTCTTTTTATAGGGAAGCCAGTTTGGTTTGGCTTCACACCAATCACGTTTAAGGCAAAATGTCATTGACAGAAAACAAAAGTGTGGCATCTTGCTCTGTTGTTGTCCTCCAGTGGCTAGCTAGCTATACTGAACAAAAATATAAATGCAACATGCAACAATTTCAACRATTTTACTGAGATACAGTTCAAAGGACCAAAAGTATGTGGACACCTGTTCATTGAACATCTCATTCCAAAATCATGAGCATTAACAGTGGTGTAAAGTAATCAAGTAAAAATACTTTAAAGAACTACTTAAGTAATTTTTGGGGTATCTGCACTTTATTTTACTATTTATATTTTTCACATCTTTTAATTTTACTTCACTACGTTCCTAAAGAAAAGTATGTACTTTTTACTCCATAAATTTTCCCTGACACCCAAAAGTACTCTTTACATTTTGAATGCTTAGCAGGACAGGAAAATTGTCAAATTCACACACTAATCAAGAGCAATTGCATTTACTTTTGATACTTAYGCATATATAAAACCAAATACTTYTAGACTTTTACTCAAGTAGTATTTTACTGGGTGACTTTCACTTTTACTTGAGTCATTTTCTATGAAGGTATCTTTACTTTTAAGTATGACAGTTGGGTACTTTTTCCACCATTGAGCATTAATACAGAGTAGATCCCCCTTTGCTTCTATAACACCCTCCACCAGTCTGGGAAGGCTTTCCACTAGATGTTGGAACATTGCTGGTTGCTGTGGGGACTTGCTTCCATTTAGCCACAAGAGCAGTAGTGAGGTCGGACACTGGTGTTGGGCGATTATGCCTGGCTCGCAGTCGGCRTTCCAATTCATCCCAAAGGTGTTCGATGAGGTTGAGGTCAGGGCTCTGTGTGGGCCAGTCATGTTCTTCCACACCAATCTCGACAAACCATTTCTGTATGGACCTCGCTTTGTGCACGGGGCATTGTCATCCTGAAACAGTAAAGGGCCTTCCACAAACTATTGCCACAAAGTTGGAAGCACAAAATCGTCTAGAATGTCATTGTATGCTGTAGCATTAGTATTTCCCTTMATTGGAACAAAGGGGCGTAGCCCGAACCACGAAAAACAGCCCCAGACCATTATTCCTCCTCCACCAAACTGTACAGTTGGCACTATGCATTGGGGCAGAGTGAGTCATCACTCCAGAGAACACGTTTCCACTGCTCCAGACTCCAATGGTGGCGAGCTTTACATCCCTCCAGTCGACGCTTGGCATTGCGCATGGTGATCTTAGGCTTGTGTGTGGCTGCTTGGCCATGGAAACCCGTTTCATGAAGCTCCCGACAAACAGTTCTTGTGCTGACATTGCTTCCAGGGGCAGTTTGGAACTCTGTAGTGAGCGTTGCAACCGAGGACAGATAATTTTTACGCACTACGCGCTTGCACATATTTAATTCAGCACTCGGTTGTCCCATTCTGTGAGCTTGTGTGGCCTACCACTTCATGACTGAGCCGTTGTTGCTCCTAGATGTTTCCACCTCACAGTAACAGCACTTACAGTTGACTAGGGCAGGTCTAGCAGGGCAGAAATTTKACCAACTTACTTATTGGAAAGGTGGCATCCTATGACGGTGACACGTTGAAAGTCACTGAGCTCTTCAGTAAGGTCATTCTACTGCCAATGTTTGTCTATGGAGATTGCATAGCTGTGTGCTCGATCTTATACACCTGTCAGCAACGAGTGTGGCTGAATCCACAAATTTGAAGGCGTGTCCACATACTTTTGTATATATAGTGTACTTCCACACACACACACACACACACACACACACACACACACACACACACACACACACACACACACACACACACACACACACACACACACACACACACATACACAGAAATCAGTAACATGGACAGCCACATATTTAATTACGTTGATTGGACTAAATGGTTTTTGGTATCTTTTAGTTGTCACTGTATTAGACTCAGCATAGGTGATTAGATTATGTTGAAGTTGAAATGGTGCTGGAATAGTGGAGGCAGAGCCTGTTTTCTTTTCGACTTCCGGTAACTCTCCGTGGCTCTAAATCAATAGGCCTAGTTGTTAAGTAGTCGGAAAATGTCAGMAACATTAACTTGTTTGACAGTGCTGTAGGTCATGTAATTGTTTGTGACATGCAATATGTTTTGTGGACTTCGCCGGACAGATGTTGTTCTCTGGTTTTGCGCTGAAACAAAAGGTGTGGTTGAATTTATTCTGCCCACTGTGTCTTCTTATTGTCYYGGCCTTTAGGCCTATATATGACATTGTCAAGGCACACGAACTAACAGGTTATAGAGCAAACAACGCAATTATCACAACACATGGGTTGTAATATGGCTTTTCTTTCCTGGCTTGGCTTCCCCAGTGATTTTAATCACGCACCGCTACTGGCCATTTAGGTTAAGCTATTTGATCGGAGAAACCTGCATGATGTAAAAAGTTTCCGTCTCATTACGTTGTTATACATTTTATCTCCAGCCTGTAGGCTACAGAAAAGGCCACTTAGGCCACTCTTTCTACCATAAGATTTATATTATATTATTATTTTGGCGGAACGTTGGYGSAGCGCCGCAGCGATGCGTCTCTCCAACTTCACCCTGGAGAGGCGCGCTGGGAAAGGACAAGATAAATATTTTGCGGTCCTGCCTTTGACGAAGTGGGCACTTCTTTTCACAGGGCGGCATCAGCGCTCAGCTAAAAATACCATGTGCCACCGGTTGAGAGAAACTGTCATTGTTTTGGGGCAGAATTATGTGAGGTTTTATGTGTTTTTGGAAGTACGTATTGGTCAGTTTAGCTCAGAAAATGCCGTCCTCGTTAATCTGCCGCCATAGTCGGCTGCCTAATCCTCCCTAATGATCGGGCCGGCCCTGCAACACCCGTGCCAATTTAACCTCCAAACACTGGCTTCTCTGGCATTATCACTTAACTGACTACTTGAACGAGAAGAGAATGATTGATCAGATGTTTGTTATTTCTATCCCAACCATAGAGACACGTAGCCCAACCTTCCACTGTCTGACCACAACAGGAAATGAGGGGTGTAAATACCGTTTATCCATTTTCCATTTCACCAATGAACATTTCATTACACATTTACCAATTATCCTTCCCTAATTTACAGGTTGGCATGAACCGTACAACGCATCGCTCCTCAACACACCCCTGTTTGCCTGTTACACTCTCCAACCAGGGGTGTATTCATTACGCTGAGGTACAGAAACCATTTACTCCAAATGGAAAATGTTTTGAAATGAAAACATGAGTTTCTATTGGACAATTTCAAGTAGGTCCCTTCCTGTTTTTCTTCCCGTTTGATCTGTTTGCTTCCGTTTGTTTCTTAAATGGTAAATGGTTTCTGTTGCAAGACRTAATGAATACACCCAGGAAACATTAAAGGACTCCTCAAAAAATATTTGGACAAAGAAGTAAGTGTTTACATTTCTTTAGCTTAACTTTAGCGTTCATTCTGAAAGAGGATCATTGGTACTGTAGTTTTCATTTTAATCAACAAATACATAAAGGGAAATAGTGTGAAGTCGCAAACAGAAACGTTGGTGCCTAAACTAAATACATCGGCATCCGTGACCACACATTATCATACATTTCTTCTTTTTTCCACCAGTGATCAACAATCAAACTAATTGAGAACATTTCTGCAATTACAAAACCTATATTTGATTAAATTGTTTTTGATAAATGACATCGGCAAGAGACTGGGGCTAAATCCCGGCATTTGTGCAGGGAGGGCTTTTGTGAAGGTAACACTTCTTAGGTCCCAATTTGAAACTGGTCTTCAGGGATGCAGCAACCAACCATATGGTGAAAATAAACAAGTGAGTTTCCCCATAAAAGTGAGGGAGGCATGGAGCTGTTATGAGCTGCTTCCATTAGCCCCCATAAACTCTGAAGGTGAGGCGGAACAGTGTGACAGAATCTAAACCGACAGCAGTTTGTTTTTGCAGCTTTAATTAAGGAAGGCAGGTGTGCTAAGAATTGGTGTGTTATGCAGCATATTAGTGATAATAACACAAATTAATGTTATTCTCTCACACTTTGTATTATTTAGAACTTAATCTCCAAGTGCTCTACATAAAGAGAAAGAGACTAACAGGTTACAAGAGGCTAACAAGTACAAATAAGACTATTTTGCATAAGTGAACACTTGGATGAGCAATACATTTTCAAAACTAAACGATGACAAAAACTGAGATCATGGGCCCCAAATCCCTCATCAAGAAACTAGGTCAACTCAACATGACTATAGATGGCTGCACCATCCACTCCATCTCCACAGTCAGGAACCTTGGTGTCACATTTGACCCCAGTCTGTCATTTAAACCCGCATCATACAGAACATCACCAAGTCAGCTTTCTTCCACCTCCAAAACGTCTCACGACTCAGACCCACTCTCGCTGACCCCACTGCTGAAACCCTCATTCACATCTTTATCATTCATGGACTACTGCAACACCATTCCCTACGGACTCCCCACCAAAACACTGGACAGACTTCTACACATAAAAAATTCAGCTGCACGAGTCCTCACACACACTAAACCTTGGGACCACATCACCCCCACCCTCATAAAACTCCACTGCCTCCCAGTTCAATACAGGATCACCTTCAACTGCTCCTGCTCACCTACAAAGCACTCAATGGACTGGCGCCCACATATCTTACTGACCCCCTGCACCCCTACACCCTTAGAAAAAAGGTGCTATCTAGAACCTTAAAGGTTTCTTCGGCTGTCCATAGGAGAACCCTTTGAAGAACCTGTTTGGTTGCAGGTAGAACCCTTTCGGGTTCCATAATGCCTTTCACCATTGAACACTTCATTATACATGATATGTTCTCCAATTATCCTTCCCCAATTTACAGGTTGGCATGAACCGCACAACACATTGCTCCTAAACGCACCTCTGCTTGCCTGTTACAAACTCCAACCAGGGGTGTATTCATTCCATTTGCTTCTGTTTGGTTCTTAAATGGTTTCTGTTGAAAGACATAATGAATACACCCCAGGAAGCATGAAGATGGAGAACCCTTTGAAGAACCCTTTTTGGTTGCATTTAGAACCCTTTTGGTTCCAGGTTCACCATCCCTCGCACCAGACTCTGCTCCATGGGAGACCGGGCTTTTAGCAGTGCAGCTCCCCAACTCAGGATCTCCCTCCCTCTCCATGTCAGAACATCACAATCCATACAGATATTCAAGTCCAAACTAAAGACACCTCTTCATATAGGCTTACCCGGATACTCTGTTGTCTTAGCTTTTATCCCTTGTCTAGTTCCTTCCCTGTTTAGTATGTCATCATGATTAAGTCGGGTAAGTCTGTTCTGGTAAGTCTGTCCTTATGTTAAGTCTACTTTTACTTACTTATTTTAATGTGTGATTTTATAGCTTTTTATCCCACTGATTATCTTGTGTATGTAAAGTAACTTGAAAAGTACTTAAAATAAAATGTATTATTATTATTATTATCATTATTATTATTATTATAATATTATATAATCAGTCAAAGTTAGTTTTGAGGCCTGTATAAAACTCCCGGTGAGAAATTGGCTTCAGTCTATGGTAATTAGGAAGAGCCCTGAGTGATACATTTAATCTTTAAGGCCTAACAAACACATTTGTCACAATCATTTGTAACCATTGTCACAATGTAGCATACCATTAAACATGTGATTATGTGTTAACAGGTGCTCACAAATGATAATAAAATTGGATGATTATGTTGTATCAATTGAAATGTAATTCTAAAATGAGAATATTTCTAATTAAAGAACTAAAACCAATTTCTCATCACCAGTCTGTTTTCTACTCCTTTGAGAGATTTGAGTAATTGAGTGGAACCTACCAAGAGATTAATGACATGGTTTTTGCAACTTGGCAACTAGTCCTTATTATTGCTGGCAAGAGGGAAATAGTACACAACAGTGTGTAAACACAGATCTGATTTGATGTAATGATCCCAGTTTTCCCAAATCCCAGTAAACTCTCTGAAGAAAAATAAGCTAATTTGTTCAAATTTTTCCCATGCTCCTGCGGGCAAAGTCTGGTTCCAAGGAAAATTGGGTCTAATGGAGTGTGCGCCCTAGTGGTATGACCTCAATTAACGTTGCCATCCTCAATGTCTGTACAGTGTTCAACCCTCGGTGACCACAAACATCAGAAAATCTGTTGCATGTCTTGTTCCCTCCTTATTTTCTACATTTTATGAAAAGCACAGATGTTCTTTGCTGCTGTTTTCCATTGCATCCTGGACTTCTGTCTTTCAATCAACTTTCTACAGACGAAGACACTCAAATCAGGAAGACAAACAGCTGTCCCATTTCAAAAACGTATTTGATATTTGCCCCAACTTAGATAATTATTTTGTATCACTGGTGTAGCTGAACATCACTCAAATATACCACTGCACCACTGAAAAATGGTTACTCGTTTTTATTAAATAAGGGTCAGGGAGAATATTATAAACTGCATGAAGGGCTGCTGCATGACCCTATTGTACACTAAGAATGATCAGAATTATGTTTGCAATGCTTGACAAGAACTTATCTCAGCCAAGAGGCCCATTTTTCAGACTTGTCTCATGGCCATGGCTTAACAAACCTGGCACAGGGACTGGACTAAGGGGCGTAGCTGCCATGTGAAATCCTTCACATGCATAACTAGGCTGAAAAGGACAGATTCCTGAAATACCCCTTAAAAAGGGAGGCAGTTGCCAGCTCATAGCTGAGATAACTACACAGAGCCAGACTGCCTGAAGCCTCAATGCATCATTGGGCCAATAGTGCAGACAGTGTTGTTTGTGTGTGTGTGTGTGTGTGTGTGTGTGTGTGTGTGTGTGTGTGTGTGTGTGTGTGTGTGTGTGTGTGTGTGTGTGTGTGGTGTGTGTGTGTGTGTGTGTGTGTTGTGTGGTGTGTGTGTGTGTTTGATACCTTCCGTTTTTTTGATTGAACACATGTTTCTTTGAGGCATCCATCTCCTAAGAGTGACAGCCCAGTGGTCAGGAGAGCCAAGTTGCCAGACTTGATGATGATAGATGATGCCAATGGGACACGCTTACCGCATGGATCAAATATAAAGGAATGTGACACTGAAAAATGACTTGACCAAAAAGTATCATTTGATTGAATAGTTCTGGATTAGTCTCATCATCGCACACAGAGAACTGCATGACGGTTCTTACATCACTGCAATTCCTGCCTTCCATGGAAATAGTATAGAGCATGTAGCACTTAGATCCGAAATACTGAAAATAGTCTTTCATGTCTCATTAACTTGCAAAGACATTGGGAGCTTAATAGACTATTATTATAGAGTGCTCTGAGTACATTCCTTTTTATTTTTCACAATGTAGTTGCTGTGGGCTTTGATTTCTCCAGTCTTCCTTAACCCCCTATTATTTGAATGCACCTGGCATCTTGAAATTAGAAAATTGTTAGACACTTTTTGTAATATATTTATGACACCAGTACAACAATCTTCTATCTTGTTGAGTTACAGTTAGAAGCAGTTGAGTTTGACAATCTTCCTCTGGGCTACAGGAGAGCAGTCGTCTGGGAAGCCAGTAAATGCTATTGAAGCATCGCTGAGCAAATATATCCAACCAAGTCCCAGCTATTTTGTTCAAGGAAATACAATCTGCAGTCCACTGACAATTCAGAGAAAAGGGTTGGCTAAAATTGCATTTGTGATGCCAGTAATGTCTCACTGGAGAAACGTAGTCCAATTTCTTTTTGAAATAGTTTACAGTAGCGCTAGGCATGCAGCACCCACAGTTGTCCCTTCTCAGTGTACTCCTACATTTTCCAGGTTTTAGTTGATCCTGTCAGCAGGCTGGAGTAATCCAAGCCTGGAACTCAATCATCATACACAGAGAGAGTCTTGTTACCGTAGGTTTACCATGGATGCAAACTAGGCTACACCCCATGAAGATGAGACGTAGCAGACATGTATGTTTTGAGAATCTACATGGACAAAGTAATTACTGCAGTCGCCGCGGTGATCATCCAGGGAAAAGAGTATAAATTGGCTGATGTAAAAAGGGCTTTGTAAATACATTTGATTGATTGATTGAATGACAAAGGTACTTTCTAGCTCCAGACAAAATAGTGAAGGTAGGACCAGACATTCTTTAACAATGTCATTTAAATGTTGCCTGGCAAAGAACCCAAAGAGGGCCAAACTTGGAGTAATCCATGAATGGTTTGAAAAAGCCTACCTGTTGAATATACTTTTGTCAACAGCAAATACATCTATTACAGTGCAATTTTTAGATGAGGGCATTCCTACCACGGAAGAGTGAAATAAATGTATTTCATTGAAAAGATCACCTATAAAAATCCTGCTGCAAACAGAATGTACAGTGTGTGAAAAAATATTGGACCTTCTTGTAAACAATATTGTGTAGACGTATCATGTGTTAGTCTCAAAACAGCCAAACACATGATCGTTTGATGATTGTCTTTTTGCACTTCTTTTTTTATTTACTTTATTATTTTAAACCAAGGGTCAACATTTGCACGCCTGGCTTTACCTTAGTCATCAATAGCCTATTTCTCGCAAACCAAAAGTGCAGCTACTGATATCTGACAGATGTGTCGTGCAGAGAATGTATATGCTGGAAATATTCCAATGAAATGTTGTTTTTTTACTGTCAGTGCATTTACAGTACCTGTGATATCATTCCAGAATGTCTGATAAGACCATGGCGGTATAATATTTCAATACTTATCTTCAATTATTATTCTTTTTTTTATACTGTATGTAGTCCTTTGTAGTGTAGAAAGACAGCGGGATAGTGAGATTGTGGTGGGCCTACCCTATGTTCTTGGAAACACGACAGCAGGTTGCTGGTGGGTTTAGAAGCAGCTGTGTCAACTGCAGCACCAGTCCCCTTTAAGCATCACAGCTCAATCCATCAACCCAGGAGACATATTTTCTACACAGATATACATCCAGCATTGTATGTGCTGCAATGCCTCATGGATGTGGGCCAGCTGTTTGGAACATCTAATAGATTCAACAATGGGAGATTTTGTGGAATAATTTGTAAAAAATACAACATTTAATGGTGAATGAATCATTCATTACATGAGTATTTTACATGTGCATGTTACGTTTATGATTTTCCTTTTTCTTGCTGAAATGGGAGCTGTAAATGAATAGGCGATACATGCAATTGTCCTCATTATGTCACAGTGATAGAGTGTGTGAGTGCTCCTCTGGCATTCTTCAGGGCGGCTGTTTTATCAGGGCTTCTCTGCAGACAGCCCCATGGAGGGAACCAACATTTGGGCTTGTGACTATCAGAGCCTATTGTCAGAGAGCTCTGACTCACACCCTGGGAGCCATCAAACCCTCACAGCCCGAGTGTCTGTTGCATGAGTGGCGAAGCAGGGGCAAAGAGAAACAGGAGGTAATATCTGGAGCGTGGCTCTCCGTAAAAAAAAAAAGATTTCATGCAGTGTGCTGTTGGGATGTATTGTGGCATTTTTATACACCTAAACACTACAGGTTTTATTGTGCTGCTGTGTTAATGCTGAGGCTTGTGTTTCTTTGCCCAGTGATTGCATTAAGTGCTGTTTTGAGTAATGTATGTCTACCTCTTACCTTGGAGGGTGTCTTGTGGGTGGTGTCTGCTCCCCTCCATGTCTTTGTATGGGAGGTGAGTGGGAGGTGGGAGAGCGCCTGTCTGAATGAAAGACTAGGGCAGGGAGGTTTATAAATAAAATTGACAGCAGACACCTTGCTGAACCATGACTGGAATTTTTAAAGGGTGGCAGAGCTTTTGTGAGAGGCCAGGGAAATATCTAGCTCAAACGCCTTGCAGCGTACACTGCCTCACTGGGTATAAATATGGATAGGGTGGTCTCTTTAGAGTGTTGGTCTGTGGGTTCACATGATCTGTGCAGTACATCTCAATGGTTGGGAAAGGGAAAGAAAGCTACATGTGGCATAATTTGAGACAAGCTGGAAATCAGATCGTTGATCTGAGCTGTTACCTGAAGCCAAAGGCCACCTGAATGTCCTGACATGTCCTGGCTGGACGGAAAGCAATGTCACAGCTCTCAATTTGATCAAGATTAAAAATGTACAATAATATTGAAATAACAAAAATCTTTGAAACGTTCATCTTTTGCACTCCTTACAAAGAGAAGAATGAAAGAGAAGGGATTGAAGAAAGATAAAAAAACGATCCAGGAAGAAAATTAAAATCATATCTGAAAGGACAACCTGTTTTCAGTTTCCATTTTTTTTCATGACTGATAACCGTATCTCAAGTAAATAACAGTTGTGTCAAAGATTCTTGATGTATAGTAAGAGTGAACAAAATTACCTTGGGTCAATCAATACTCATCAAATTCTGTTATCACCTTGAGACCCCATATGAAAGGTTTGTGTCTCTACTGGAGGTGCACATTTCACCTCTGCTCTGTAACTGGCTTTAAGGAGCTGATATGGCTGCCTGCTGCAGATTCCCCTCTCCCTCACACACACAAACACCTATGTAGAAGTGACTCCAGGGAGATATACCCTTTCTTTTGGCTGTGATAAATCTCAACACATTAGGAATTTAACCTTTTGTTTTGAACTTGAGCCTTGGCCTAGCTGTCCCTGTTGTGACATCTCTAGGGCAATGGAGATGAGCCATCCATCAGATATAAGCTTCACCTATATTAAAGATTACTTACACTCAGCTCTGCCCTTCTGCTCCGTGCACACACATATAACACTATTCTGTCATCGAAAGGGAAGAACAACCTGGAGCACAACATCAAACAGAACTTCTTGCACCATCCATGAAACCAGCATGACTTATCATCACAGCATATGAAATGTTTATCCTTCACATTGACACATG
Organism: Salvelinus sp. IW2-2015; assembly: GCF_002910315.2. Classification (NCBI taxonomy): domain Eukaryota; kingdom Metazoa; phylum Chordata; class Actinopteri; order Salmoniformes; family Salmonidae; genus Salvelinus; species Salvelinus sp. IW2-2015. The sequence goes on along the minus strand of NC_036851.1, from coordinate 12,648,633 downwards.
TATTTTTTTAAAGTCATTCAGCAGACGTTCTTATCCAGTTCGACTTAAAGTAGTGAGTGCATACATTTTCGTACTGGTTCATCGTGGGAATCAAACCTGGCGTTGCAAGCACCATGCTCTACCAAATGGATCGTTTAAACGCACTCTATCATTTTACTAGCATTTTTCTGAGAACACACAGCACCCTCTAGGCGTGCTTGCATCTTTTATCATTTAATTTAAAAGGTACAGCTAAAAAGGTTCTTACACTTGTTTGTACTAAAGCCTTGTACCATTTTCTATGCATGCACATTTCTATGACGCCCCATTTCTATGCATGCACATTTCTATGACATTTCTATGCATGCACATTTCTATGACGCCACATTTCTATGCATGCACATTTCTATGACACCACATTTCTATGCATGCACATTTCTATGACGCCACCCGTTTCTATTTGACGCCACATTTCTATGACACACACATTTTCTATGCATGCACATTTCTATGACGCCACTATTTCTATGCATGCACCATTTCTATGACGCCACATTTCTATGCATACACATTTCTATGACACCACATTTCTATGCATGCACATTTCTATGACGCCACATTTCTATGCATGCACAATTCTATGACGCCACATTTCTATGCATGCACATTTCTATGACGCAGCCACATTTCTATGACGCCACATTTCTATGTCATGCACATTTCTATGACGCCCACATTTCTATGACGCCACATTTCTAATTGCATGCCACATTTCTATGACGCCACATTTCTATGCATATGCAGCATATTCTATGACGCCACATTTCTATGCATGCACATTTCTCTATGCATGCACATTTCTATGACGCCACATTCATATGACGCCACATTTCTATGATGCCAGATTTCTATGCATGCACATTTCTATGGCGCCACATTTCTATGCAACGCACATTTCTATGCATGCACATTTCTATGACGCCACATTTCTATGCATGTACATTTCTATGCATGCACATTTCTATGACGCCACATTTCTATGCATGCATTGCTGTGTATCTCTTAATGGTCCTGCTTTACAAGAGATCCACGTTAAAACACGACACTTAAACCCATCTGTTACATAACTGCATGTAGAGATGTTATAGTAAGTCTGCCTTCATGGAACACAAATGCTTGTGACCGCATGTTCTTTTTGTTATCCACATCAGTGATCAAAGCGAAGGAGAACGTTTTCCAGGCCATCCATCACATGTTTTCAAAAGACCCCCGTTTGTAAGGTAAAATAACCTATTCTGAGAAATAAACTAATGTCTCAATTTCTCACACTGCCTGCCTCTCCTGCTTCCTCAGGGGACCCAGCGCCCCTGTCCCTGAGTCTCCAGAGGTTGACGTAGACCTGCTCAAAGCACATTTTCTCTCCCCGTCTCAGCTTCTCCCGGCTCACTGTCAACTGATTAGTACACAGTGTCATAGCCTACTTATTATGAAATTCTGCCAGCTACAGGGACACGTTCCAATAAGTTCACAGAAGGAAATGGGGGATTAGTTTGCATGTTTTTAAGATTGCTTTTGTGAGTGAAAAAAGAAATGCTATGAGCACTAGAATTGGAAAGGTAAGAAAATATGAGCTTTATGTATTTGCATCGTTTTTTTGCATAAAGGGCATTTAAAGGCTAAAAGTATTAATCCCAGAAATTGGGTAATTTATTTGATTGACATGACGCAGTACCATTAAAGGTATACCATTTCAATAAAAAGGTAACTTCATCCATGATTCCTAGTCATAATAGATAGGGACTCTGGTAGTGACCCTTAAGCACTTTTGTTTAAAACCAGTCAATCAAATGTATTTATACATCAGCAGTTGTCACAAAGTGCTTATGAAAAAAAAAAACATCCAAAAACCCAAAAGAGGAAGTAATACAGAAGTTAAAAGCACGGTGGCTAGGAAAAACTCCCTAGAAAGGCAGGAACCTAGGAAGAAACCTAGAGAGGAACCAGGCTCTGACGAGTGGCCAGTCCTATTCTGGCTGTGCCAGATGGAGATTATAAGAGTGCATGGGCATTAGGGCCAGATCATTCTGGCCTTTTAAACATGGTCAATAACTTAGACAGCTGCTATGGTGCCTCAGGGCAATATCACACCACTTGGGAAGGTACAATTATTGACCAAAGTAACAAAAATACAGGGAGGAACTGAACTGACCTGATTGAACAGGTGAATTAAAAAGCACACTGATATCTCTTGGTTGATTTTCCACCCACCCATTCTTGGGATTGTGGAGTAAGGTGGGACTTGGTTTGATTCTATAACATCAGTATAAATGTCAATGGAGAAGGACTCTAATGATGCCTACTCAATAGCAGCTTTGCTCCAGGGACCTGATTAGGTTAGAGGAAAGAGAACTCACCAGGTGGGAGTCCATTGCACTGGCCGTAATGAGTGGAAGCTACACAGGGTATTTGAATGTCAACTCTACCTCCCGAGAGCTGCTTTCTTACATTTTTTGGGGCATTCTAGAGTGAAACATCGGGGAAGATCCGTGAGCTAAGGGTGCCATTTTACAGGCAAGACATGAATATTCCTGTTGCATGTTCCTGTGTCAAAAACTGATGAGCGAGGACGATATGTCACTTCCTCCTGCCAATTTGAGCAGATATGTCTATAATGATATCCTAGTGTGCTTTATTTGTAAGGATGTTGAGAACGTCAGATTTTGAGGGGAATGACATGTCAGACCAATATGGCAGGAAGGTATTCAACTCTATAAAACTGTGTAATAACACCACTAGTCAACTTTCGCGTACTGTAAGCCGAATTTAGTATTTACATTTTACTTCAAAATATTCTGATGAGTACTGTTGGGGGAAGCAACTACCCTAGTTTTGTTAAATGAGTTCTCGTCAATTACCAAGTAAACATCGACTACCTAAGGTGACCTATTTTTGATTGTCACCCTAATGTCTATCAATACGCTTTCAACCATTCAAGCGACAGAAGAAACACATGCGGAATTAGTGCGTTCAGTTGCTCTTTAACTTTTATCTTTGGTTGAGTTGGAGACGCAATTCCAATATATCATTTCTCAACTTGTCGACAAGTTAATAGGTTATTTATTCTATTTCAAAAGTGGTATTGAATTGTGTTTGGTTGTCAGTGCAACCAAATAGTAACATTTGAATGAGATTTATCTTCTGCTTGGAAAGTTCCATCTGTGCCAATGACTTAGTCTAGCTTTAATTCCAGTTTGATGTGTTGGATTCACGAATAGTATTCAGAATAGGATTCAGAATAGGATTCAGAATAGTACTAAATCAAATAAACCTTTAAAAAAAATATATATTTATTTAGCTCAGCTCCAGTACAGTGGGCTTGGCAGCACCTGCCTGCATGGCGTCTCTTCCGGTGGTGCTGCTGTGACAGGCTCTTGCTCATTGACTGTCAGACAGTCTATTGTCTGGAGAATCATCATGAATCCTCTCCCCGGTCATGAGTAGTCCTCCATCATGAGGCTTTAGCCCTGGTTCTCTGGCGGGGATGTGCCCCTGTCACCTCAGCCTAGGCTGCCTTAATCTATGTTATCGGCGCCCGGGGAGCAGTTGTTGTTGGTGGTCAGGGTGGCAGGTAGCCTGGAGGGTAGGAGCGTTGGACCAGTAACTGAAAGGTTCCTCATAGGGGTTGGGTTAAATGCAGAAGACACATTTCAGTTGAATGCATTCAGTTGTACAACTGACTAGGTATCTCCCCTTTTAACTGCCTTGCTCGAGTGCAGAACAGTAGATTTCTCCACCTGAGAGATTCAAACCTCTAGGCTACCTGCCACCCGTACTGCTACTAGTCACTTCGGGCTACGTACTACTACTATTACCTAGTCTCCCACTGAAGGCTAGTATTTATAAAACAGTCACTCCTAGTACACCAGCCTCAATTGTTTTGATACAATAACAAACATCTAAACTTCCCCCAGGAGATGCCCCATCATATTTCTCTTCCTAAATAATAGCCTAAAACTTTTAGAATTTCTTATGAGTAAAAGTGTAGTAGACTGAGTGTAGTTATTTGTGATATGTGATCTAACTGCCCCACACTCCAAAGTCATAATGTTGATATAGTAGTCTGTCAATGTACTCAGACCAGATATTTCAATATATTTACCTTTGATTATATTTCACTGCTTCACTTAAGTAAAAGGTTTTAAACCTCTTCAACTACCACAAAAATACTTTTATCGAGCTGAAGCAAGTCCCACAAGCAAGCCCTTTTGTCTTTTTCCCCCAGGGAGAATAATGTATTACACTTAATGGAACTAATTACACATTACAAACAGGCCTAAGAAGAATATTGAGATCTAACTTGACATTTTCTGTGTTGTTAATTAAAGCCACGTTCACCCTTAAATTTCATCCCGATTGACAAAATTTCAGCACAATTGGTCCGTCAAACAAGAATAACTAAATAGCACATTTACAGAATTTAGACACAGCACAGAAATATATGTTAGGTTAACAGGAGTTAGTTGACTGGATAAATAACATTTGTCCAAACATTGTACAACTGCAAATGCACAGGGGGGCCTTGGACTTCTGTCTCTTTACATTCTATTGAGAGGAAGCCAATCCTGATGTTTTTTTCTTTCTTTCCAACTATGCTTGTTACAAGTCAAAGAATGATTTATAACTGTCTTGACTAGGAAATCCCTAACAGGACCACAAGAGAGTTGTTGCAAGAGTACAAAGAAAAGCACAATTCATTATTTGATCTGCTGTATGCTATGTTCATCATCCTTCGTATTGGGCATGCTCCATTGGCAAATTATACAGTTATTTTCTTATTTGAGATCTCCCCCAATCAGTTTCTTAAGAGTACAATACCAACTGCATCTCCATGAGGTATACAAGACAAAAAAAACAAGTTGATGTGTCAAATGGATAGTATTTTCACTATCTTTTTAAGAAATGTGTTCAAGCTGTGTGTAAGGCAAGTGCAATTGTTGGTCTGATAAGAAGATGCTGGCTCTTAAGCAAGAAACACAGTGTAGGAAAACCCTAACCTTTAATTATAGACAACATGGCCATGTTAACTTTGTTCTTCCATTAAGATTTCCATCAGTTTTTTTGCTGTTGTTGATTTGGGACCATTTCTGTGTTAAGGTGAACCTGACCTTCTTGATATAAAAACATCTGCCAATGTGTCTTTGATGGGATCTGCAGAAACATAAGGAGATATTGAATTCATAAAGTGTTTATCCGAGTACTCAAAGTGCTTCACATTGACGGCAAGAATACAGTGTATTGGAATGTTTTAATTAGTGTCGAGCACTTAGTGGTTATCACACCCTCTCATGTTATTAACAGCTGTTTACATACACTGAGTGTATAAAACATTAGGAACAAAATCATAATATTGAGTTGCACCACCTTTTGCACTCAGAACAGCCTCAATTCGTCGGGGCATGAACTGCAAGGTGTCGAAAACGTTCCACAGGGATGCTGACCCATGTTAACACCAATGCTCCCCACAGTTGTGTCAAGTTGGCTGGATGTCCTTTGGTGGTGGACCATTCTTGATACACATGGGAAACTGTTGAACGTGACAAACCCAGCAGCGTTACAGTTCTTGACACACTCAAACCAGTGCGCCTGGCACCTAATACCATACCCCATTCAATGGCACTTAAATATTTTGTCTTGCCCGTTCACCCTCTCAATGGCACACGTACACAATCCATGTCTCAATTGTCTCAAGGCTTAAAATCCTTCTTTAACCTGTCTCATCCCCTTCATCTACACTGATTGAAGTGGATTTAACAGGTGACATCAATAAGGGATCATAGCTTTTGCCTGGATTCACCTAGTCAGTCTAGGTCATGGAAAGAGCATGTATTCCTCATGTTTTGTACACTCAGTGTAATTCTCACTTATTCAAACACAGGGTTCTCAGGATTGCAACCCAGATGGCAAACTAAGGGTATGATGGTGTGTGAACCTTCTTAAGGCATATATGAGTTGTGAGGCTAAAAAGCAACAGTTCTCTAAATAACACTTAGTAGTGCTGTTGTGTATATTTTACCATATGCTATTGTATTGGACTATAATGGAATTTCAAACATTCAGTTTAGGGGTATTTTAAAATGGACTGATGTTTTCAACTTTATGGGGCCATACTTGCGAATATAAGCAACCATTTAAATTGAACAGTTTCGTATCAACGTATCAGACAATTCAAATTGCAGATTTACACGTGACAGAATGCTAAATTGTAGCTAGTCCAATCAGAGAACATGGCACACTGTAACGAAACTCTAATTCTTCCTCCTCCTCGGACGAGGAGAGGAGAGAGGGATCGGAAGACCAATTTGCAGCGAGGTATGATGACATGATATTCTTTATTCACAAGACGAAACTAAACACACGAAGAACACTTGATAATTTTACAAAACAACAAAACGACGTAGACAGACCTGAACGAGAGAACTTACATAAAACATGAAGAACGCACGAACAGGAACAGACTACATATACTAACGACAACGAAACAGTCCCGTGTGGTGCGAACATACACTGACACGGAAGACAACCACCCACAAACAAACAATGTGAAACAGCCAACCTATATATGGTTCTCAATCAGAGGAAAACGTCAAACACCTGTCTCTGATTGAGAACCATATAAGGCTAATTTCAAGTGACCTAAACAAGAAACACAAAACATATAATGCCCACCCCAACTCACGCCCTGACCAACTAAACACATACAAAAAATAACATAAAACAGGTCAGGAACGTGACACACACATTAGGCCTACAGTATGCTAACCTCGCCAAACAATGGCATTTCTGGCCACTAGAGGGATATTTTAAACTTACAAATTCAAGGTTTACTTTTGTTCTGTTGGTCTGTAACAAAATGTTGTGCACCAATGTTGTTTATTTATAAAAAAAAAAAATATTGATTGAATTTCAAAAACATACAATCTACCTGCTGGGTAGCTGCTCAACATTACATTACAGTCACATTACAGTCATCTAGCAGATGCTCCCATCCAGAGCAACCCACAGGAGCAACCAGGGTCAAACACCCCGACTAAGGGCACATCTACAGATCCGCAGCCCAGTCGACTCTGGGACCCTAACCAGCGACCTCCCGGCCGCCGGCCCCAACGCTCCCAACCGCCAGGCCACCCGTCGCCCCCAATCATCCAAGATCCCCCCCACAGTTCCCCCCCAAGGGCTGCCCCTCAACCATACAAGACCCTCCCACAGTCCCCCTCGAAAAACCTCTCCCTCCTTTCCCCATCCCCAATGCCCCATCTCCACCCCCTCAAAGCCACCATCCCCATCCAACCCAACCAAAACAGAGTTAGCCAAAGTTGGCTAGCAAGCAAGCAAGGGATAAGAACGTTGCCAGACATTTAGAACGAATGACTGGGTCGTGTCCATAGATTTAGAACAAAAAAAATGAATGACTGGGTCGCGTCTCAGGCAACCGAACCGATAGAGCAAACGACCAGCCAGCTTGGGTAGCAACCCTAGATTTGTGTCGGGACTATATCTCATGGAAGGATGAAATAGTATGATGAAATTCATCAAAATAATGTTTTTAATGAAAATATGTCAAGCCGTTGTATAAAAGTGATAATGTCCTCGAAGTGTTAAGAGGATATATTGTCATGGTTTGCCGGATCACAACTTCATCTCGTAACAACACCTGTGCCAAAAAATCCTCCAAACACCGGCCTCAAGGGCAATACCACTTAAATGTAAGTGGGAAAAAGGTATGTACAGCAGTAGTTACAGCGCTTATAGAAAGTCACCCCCCCTTGGATTTCTTCAAAAATTATTGTGTTACAAAGTGGGATTAATTGTCATACACAAAATACTCTGTAATATAGTTAGCCAGAGTTGTTAGCCAAAGTATATGTATATACTGTACTCTATATCATCCACTGCATCTTGCCATCTTTATGTAATACATGTATCACTAGCCACTTTAAACTACGCCACTTTATGTTTACATACCCTACATTACTCATCTCATATGTATAGACTGTACACTATACCATCTACTGCATCTTGCCTATGCCGTTCTGTACCATCACTCATTCATATATCTTTATGTACATATTCTTTATCCCTTTACACTTGTGTGTATAAGGTAGTAGTTGTGGAATTGTTAGGTTAGATTACTTGTTGGTTATTACTGCATTGTCGGAACTAGAAGCACAAGCATTTCGCTACACTCGCATTAACATCTGCTAACCATGTGTATGTGACAAATAAAATTTGATTTGATTTGATTTGAATATCTAAATGGAAGAAAAATTATGAATATACATACCTTGGTTACATAAGTATTCACCAACCTAAGGTAATACATGTTAGAAACACCTTTTGCAGCAATTACATCTGTGAGTCTCTAAGAGCTTTGGAAACCTGGATTGTAAAATATTTTCCAATAATTATTGAAAAATTCTTCAAGTTCTTTCAAGGTATTGTGGATCATGGCTAGAGAGCAATTTTCAAGTCTTGCCATAGATTTTCAAGCAAATTTTAGAAACTTAGAAATGTCCTTGTTTTCCATGAAAACATACATGAGTTGCAAAATGAATAGGAAATAGTCAAGACGTTGACAATGTTATAAATAATTATTTTTTATTGAAATAATAATTGTGTCCTTCAAACTTTGCTTTCATCAAAGAATCCTACATTTGCAGCAAATACAGCCTTGCAGACCTTTGGCATGCTAGTTGTCAATTTGTTGAGGTAATCTGAAGAGATTTCACCCCATGCTTCCTGAAGTACTTCCCACTAGTTGGAATGGCTTGATGGGCACTTCTTACGTACCATACGGTCAAGCTGCTCCCACAACAGCTCAATAGGTTTGAGATCCGGTGACTGTGCTGGCAACTCCAATATAGACAGAATACCAGCTGACTGCTTCTTCCCTAAATAGTTATTGCATAGTTTGGAGCTGTGCTTTGGGTCATTGTCCTGTTGTAGGAGGAAATTGGCTCCAATTAAGCACCGTCCACAGGGTATGGCAGGGCGTTGCAAAATGAAGTGATAGCCTTCCATCTTCAAGATCCCTTTTACCCTGTACAAATCTCCCACTTTACCATCACCAAAGCACCCCAGACCATAACATTGCCTCCACCATGCTTGACAGAAGGCGTCAAGCACTCCTCCATTATCATTTCATTTTTTCTGCGTCTCACGAATGTTTTTCTTTGTGATCCGAACACCTCAAACTTAGATTCAACTGTCCATAACACTTTTTTCCAATCTTCCTCTGTCCAGTTTCTGTGTTATTTTGCACATTATTTTTATTGGCCAGTCTGAGATATGGCTTTTTCTTTGCAACTCTGCATAGAAGGACATCATCCCGGAGTCGCCTCTTCACTGGTGACGTTGAGACTGGTGTTTTGCAGGTACTGTTCTGTGAAAGGAATAGAATGAGATCTTCAGTTTCTTGGCAATTTCTCGCATGGAATAGCCTTCATTTCTCAGAACAAGAATGGACTGACGTGTTTCAGAAGAAAGTTCTTTGTTTCTAGCCATTTTGAGCCTGTAATCGAACACACAAATGCTGACGCTCCAGATACTCAATTGGTCTGAAGGCCAGTTTTATTGCTTCTTTAATCAGAACAACAGTTTTCGCTGTGCTAACATAATTGCAAAATGGTTTTCTAATGATCAATTACCCTTTTAAAATTATTAACTTGGATTAGCTAACACAAGGTGCCATTGGAATACAGGAGTGATGGTTTCTGATAATGGGCCTCTGTACGCCTATGTAGATATTCCATTTAAAGAATGCTACAATAGTCATTTATAACATTAACAATGTCTACACTGTATTTCTGATCAATTTAATTATTTTAATGTACAAACATGTGCCTTTCTTTCCAAAACAACGACATTTGTAAGTGACCCCTTTTGAACGGTAGCGTATGTCCAAAATTTTACTTGGCCACTCAGGAACATTCACTTCTTGGTAAACCTTCTTTGGGATAGCCCCCTTTTTAAAATTTTTACCTAAATGACATATCCATCTAACTGCCTGTAGCTCAGGCCCTGAAGCAAGGATATACATATTCTTGTTACCATTTGAAAGGAAACACTTTGAAATTTGTGGAAATGTGAATTGAATGTAGGAGAATATAACACAATAGATCTGGTAGAAGAAAACACAAAGAAAAAAACTACCTTTTTTTCTACCACAATCTTTGAAAGGCAAGAGAAAGGTCCCAGTTCTAGCCATCACTCTGGGTGTAATTCCGATAGTGTCCACAAGATGGCAGCAGTGTGTGTGCAAAGTTTCAGGCGGATAACTTGAAGAATGCGTGAACTACCAGAGTCCCCAGGTACATTTGGGCAAATCGTGAAGGAGACATTCGCATACAGTCAAATCTGTATACTTGGACTTTGATTTAGCTTTCCAAGTATTAGTAGCCATATTTTAAGTTCAACATTTGCAAAACAACCAGTTTTCTAACTTCATAACTCTGAATATTCTTATTTTTTTCCTAAATGAAAAGACATGCTGTCGTACAAGGTCAGTAGCTACATTTTACAACCTATACATGGTTTATGGATATTCCCATAAAGCCCAGCTCATTTGCTATCTAGCTAGCTTTGTTTGACCCCGATTGGTGCTTATTTGACAAAGATACAGTCATTCAAGTGATGACCGCCTGCATCATCGGCGTGCCATGAAGGCTTCGCTCTCTGACCAAATATGGTGTCCTATAGGATATACTACACCCCTAATGATATAGTGAAGTCTTGTTATGTTTTATGATCTCTGAGGAACGTTTAGGGTGAGATTTTCACAGATTCCTTTCTTTGCAAATTGAACAAGTGGAAATACAAAATCGATAGTGCATGCTACATGTACCTTATTAGGATATGGAAAATGATTTCATCTAACAAAAATACAATTTATATTATCTCTGGGACCCTTTGGATGATAAATCAGACCAAGATTTCAGAATATAAGTACACATTTCACCTTCAGAGGTGAATTTATCAAACCTATCGCGGTGAAAAAAAGTGTTTTGTTGTTAGGAGCTCTCCACAAACAATAGAATGGATTTTTTTTCGCAGTAATAGCTACTGTGAATTGGACAGTGCAGTTATTTTAACAAGAATTTAAGCTTTCAGCCGATATAAGACACTTAATATACTGACATTAGTTGCTTCTCTAAAATCTGCAATCTTGACATAAGGCGCTGCATGATTTACAACTGTCCCGTTGACGGGACTTAAGAAGTTTTCATTTTAAGGTAAGCAACTCCAGTGTAGATTTGGCTCTGTGTTGTAGGTCATTGTCCTGCTGAAAGGTGAATTTATCTTCCAGTGTCTGGTATAAAGCAGACTGATGCAGGTTTTCCTCTGAGATTTTGCCTGTGCTTAGCTCCATCCTGTGTATTTTCATCCTGAAATACTCCTCAGTCTTTTCCGATGTCAAGCACACCCATACCACCGTCATGCTTGAAACGAAGGAGGCAGTTACTCAGTATTGTGTTGGATTTGCCCCAAACATAAGGCTTAGCATTTAGGTCAAAAAGTGTAGTCCTTTGCCGTGTTTCTTTTGCAGTATTACTTTAGTGCCGTGTTGCATACTGTACATATGCATGTTTTGAGATTTCTACACCACTGTGTCTGTGTGGATGGACCATTTTAGGGCCTCAGTGATGTGCACGTCAAGGAACTTGAAGCTTTTGACCCTCTCCACATCGGCAATGTCGATGTGGATGGGGGTGTGCTCTCTCTGCTGTCTCCTGTAGATCAGCTCCTTTGTTTTGCTGTTATTTTCCTGGCACCACTCCGCCAGGGTTCTCACCTCCTCCCTGTAGGCTGTCTCGTCATTCTTGGAAATCAGGCCTACCACTGTTGTGCGGCAGCAAACTTGGTGATTGAGTTGGAGACGTGCCTAGCCACGTAGACATGGGTAAACAGGGAGTACAAGAAGGGGCTGAGCAGCCACCACTGGCTGAGGTGTTGTTGCTTATTTTCACCACCTGGGTTTGGCCTATCAGGAAGTCTAGGACCTAGTTGCACAGGGAGGGGTTCAGACCCATGGTCATGAGCTTAGTGATGACCTTGGAGGGCACTATGGTGTTGAAGGCTGAGCTGTAGTTGATGAACCACATTCTCACATAGGTATTCCACTTGTCCAGGTGGGATAGGGCAGTGTGCAGTGCAATGGCGATTGCGTTGTCTGTGGATCTGTTAGGGCGGTATGCAAACTGTAGTGGGTTTAGGGTGTCAGGTAAGATGGAGGTGATATAATCCTTAACTAGCCTTTCAAAGCACTTCATGATGACAGAAGTAAGTGCTACGGGGTGATAGTCAATTAGTTCAGTTACCTTCACTTTCTTGGGTACAGGAACAATGGTGGACATCTTGAAGCAAGTAGGGATGACAGACTGGAACAGGGCGAGAGTAAATATGTCCGTTAACACTTCAGCTTGCTGGTCTGCACAAGCTCTGAGGATGCGGTTTGGGATGCAGTCTGCGAGGGTTAACACGCTTGAATGTCTTACTCACATCTGCAACAGAGATCGGGAGCACACAGTCCTTGAGCTGCGGGTGCCCACTTCGGCGGCTTGGTATTGTTTTCCTCTAAGCAGGTGAAGAAGGTGTTTAGTTTGTCCAGGAGTGAGACGTCGGTGTCCGCGACGTGGCTGGCTTTCCCTTTCAAATCCAGATTTTCTGGAGACCTTGCCACATTCATCTCATGTCCAAGCTATTGAATTGCGATTCCACTTTGTTTCTGTACTGTCATTTTGGGTCTTTGATTGCCATAGCTGGTCTGTTTGTACACGTCCATGTTCTCAGCCACCTTTCCAATGTTTAAATGCAGTGGTTCGCGCTTTCAGTTTTGCACGAATGCTGACATCTATCCACGGTTTTTGGTTTGGATACTTTTTTCTTTATATTCAGTGAATAGGGGCGAGATCTATCGTTACCACAAAAATGTCAACTTTGACTGCATTCGCACTTTCCCCCGTAGCCCTTTCCTGCAGACAATTACCAAATTCGCACTCTTTGGCCTCATGGGTGGAATGTTAATAATATTTTTCATAATTTCATACTTAATAAAGATTTTTTAATAACATTTCATTTACGACGAAAATTCGGTGTTTCTATGTCAAACATTTTTGTTATATTTCAGCCTTTTGTGACGTATATAAAGTGTAATATTGGGATGCAAACTCAAAATTGAATACATTTCAACTCCATATCTGACATGGTACAGGTGTCTCCTTTTTTTGAGCTCATAACCATGTGTGTGAGGTGTATACTTCTGTTTCAAAGTAGATTTGTTTAAGACTACCAAGAATCACTCTGTGTGACCTTGATTTAGCCCACTGCAGTGAAAATGTAAGATGCGCTATGCAGAAATCACTCAACAACTTGAATAGTTTGCCTACTTTCAGTTTAAGTGGCAAAACAAGTAAGTATACACTGAGTATACAAAACATTAAGAACTCCTGCTCTTTCCATGACATATACCAACCAGGTGATTCCAGATGAAAGCTATGATCCTTTATTGATGTGACTTGTTAAATCCACTTCAATCAGTGTAGATGAAGGGAAGGAGACGGGTTAAAGAAGGAGTTTAAAGCCTTAAGACAATTGAGACATGGATTGTGTGTGTGCCATTGAGAGGGTGAATGTGCAAGATAAAATATTTAAATGCCTTTGAACGGGGTCTAGTAGTAGGTGCCAGGCGCACCGGTTTGTGTCAAGAACAGCGACACCGCTTGGTTTTTCACACCACCCAAAGGACATCCAGCCAACTTGACACAACTGTGGGACACATTGAAATCAACATGGGCCAGTATCCATGTGGAACACTTCGACACCTTGTAGAGTCCATGCCCCGACAAATTGAGGCTGTTCTGAGGTCAAAAGGGGGTGCAACTCAACGTGTTCTTAATGTTTTGTATACTCAGTGTAGTGTAGAGAATCATTGTACCATCTAAACTGTTGTGAAATATATCGAAAGTCGAAAGTTTAAAAAAACTAAACTAAACTTAAGAACGAGAAGCGTAGAAATAACGCACATAGAACAAATCTATCGCTTCTTAGACCTGCTTTCAATGACAATGGCAGATCTATAACTCACAATTCTATTGCTGTATTTAGACTTGACAATTCATGCAGCTTTAGTATTCTGATCATAGAGTTTTGATCATGGAATTCAGAACACATCATGCGTTTACAACTACATTTAAAGGTGTCTACCGTGTCCACAGTGTGTCCAGATTCCCTTTTCCCGCGCTTCAAATGCCAGTATGCATTCTAAAAATGGTGGAGCGGTTGCCATACCAGGCGGTGATGCAACCGGTCAGGATGCTCTCGATGGTGCAGCTCTGCTACCGCACGGTAATTGTTACCGGAGCGTCAAATCTAGGACCAAAATGCTCCTTAACAGCTTCTACCCCAAGACATAAGACTGCTGAACAATTAATAAAATAGCCACCCGGACTATTTACATTGAACCCCCCCCCTTTGTTTTTACACTGCTGCTACTTGTTGTTTATTATCTATGCATAGTCACTTTACAAATTACCTCGACTAATCTGTACCACTGCACATTGACTCGGTACCGGTACCCCCTGTGTTTAGCTTTGTTATTGTTATGTCATTTTCTTTTTTACTACTTTTTTCTTATATTTTATTTTCTTACTTTAGTTTATTTAGTAAATATTTTCTTAACTCTATTTCTTGAACTGCATTGTTGGTTAAGGGCTTGTAAGTAGGCATTTCACAGTAAGGTCTACACCTGTTGTATTCGGCACGTGACAAATAAAATGTGATTTGATTTGAATATTCTTACACCAGCTAACCTCTCTAGCAAGTCAGCAAGCTAGCATGCAATGCTAAAGGGATTGCTAACGGTTAGCATAACTCTAGCCAAACCAAAAATTGTTTTTCTAATTATTAGCTAACTGGCTAGCATTTATGAGTCCAGCAAACATGTTCCTCCCACGCTAGGAATGTATTTCCTCTAACGTTATGATGAAAGGTGCCTCTCTGTCCCAAAACACATGTTTTCTGGAGACTTCTGCAAGGAGTGCTGGTGATGTTGTGCACTGTATGCGCTTTCAGTTGCCTGATTGCATCTAGACTGAGGAGAAATCCACACACAATGCATCCCTGACCACCACCTGAAGTGGTCAGACAGATATGAACACAATCAGAACATAAAGTGACTATTGTGCGTCTAGACCCATCTTTGCAATGCAATCTTCATATTCTGATAATAGGAAGTTGCATGTAAGTGTCAAGTGTAGACACGACCTCTGTGAATTTGTTCGGGTCACCCAAAAAGTTACATATTGCAGCTTTATGGCCCGCACAGACTGTACGAGTTTAGCCATCTTATGCCATCCCATATTGTGGGCAAATTCTTAGACCGTAAAAGATTGTCAGACGTCTTTATTCAGTGTGACAGAGTCTAGGTGTGCCTTGCAGTCGTAGGCTCTGACAAGGTTCTGGCAGTGTCCTAAATCTTGAGCCTTTTTCGTGTAGTGTGGCTGGTGTTAAGAGCCGATCTCGGTGACTGACCAATAGGAACATTGCCGGGCAATGACACCATGCATTTTTTTCTTCTAAATTCATCTGTAGAATTCACACATCGTATAATTAAAACTTGGTGCAAGTAATGGGTTGTGTCTAGTTACAAAAAACAAACACACCGCAAATGTCAAAATCGCAACTCTTGTATTGAGTAATGCCAAGGATTATGTGGAGACGCATATCACATTCAAGCTATGGGGCTTATATTCGGCATAACGTTTCCATGGTGTGATGTGCTTCTTAAATTCGAGAGTTGTCAGAGAGGTAGGAGGAGCAGTGTCTATCAGTCATCAATATTGAAACAGCTTGCTGTAGTTCTTTCGACTTCATGCTTGATACGCTCAGTTGACGTAGCCTACGTCGCAGTTAACGTAGTCTACGCCCAGCTGATGTAGCCTCACAAGCCAATCGAAAGAATGTGACGACAGAACTGAAGCAAATCGTACAATCTGGCCAGGTTGATATAAAGATTTTAATTTGGTCACGTCGCACAGTGTGACGCGTAATAATCGTAAAAGACCGAATCTGACGCACAGTGTGGGAAGGCCTTTAGTTCCAATATCTCTGCCCCAGAATGTGCCTAATGCCCAAGTTTGACCAGCATGATGGAAAATGTGATTTTTCTGTGTACTGTATATGCATGACTTACAGCATAATAATGATGACAAAGGTAACTATAAATATGGTTATTCCATACTCTAAGTATGTATGATTACATAGTCAGTTTATATTGATATGTTCAGTAAATTTGGTCAGAATGTGACTATCCTATTTGGCTAGGTGTACATTTTACCCATAACAAATTGCATAACAGTTTCAATATCTCTGGCCCAGAAAGTCAGGTAAAATCTCCCACAGTTTTCTTAGAGGGTCTACATCATCTGAGAACGGCTCTTGGTGGTGCTGTTCTACTTGATAATGAATTGCACACACTTGGGGGGAACTATGAAAAAATGCAGTGGAACTGGCTTCGAGGTCCAGAGTTGAGTTTGAGGGGTCTAAGTGTCTTTGTTTGATAATGCACTCAGTTTTTGTTGAGAATTTCAGGATATTTGACCTAAACCTATTACTATTTCCATTATGCCCATTTTCACCAGATTTGACCTTTAACCCTTTGAAAATCTAAATTTAACTTGTTATCCAGCCTAACTTTGTATCACCCAATCATTGTTTGATATAGCATTGATAACAGCCTCTAAAAAGCAAAGGTTAACTGAAGGTTAATAGGTTAACTTAACTACTATTGTGGGTGTTTGGTTGCAAGCAAGTTTGTTTTAACCCGCAGGTGCATGTAATCGCCTGTTTTAAGAAACCCAGTGCTAATGTTCAGCTATGTGATACTGTAAGTCCTGCCTTTTGGTTACAATTGAACCTATGGTACTGACACACTGGCATTCCCATGGTAGGCTACTTGGAGCTGAAGAAATGGCAATATTGTCAGTAAGCTGTATGCTATGACAGTGTGAACGTTCTGAAGAGTGCTTAATATCAAGGACAGAAATTGAGGATATTACAGTTCCTTTCATATCTCAACTGTTCTCTGACACAATCTAATCTCACAAGCTGCATCCTCTTTAATCAACAGGGTTTGGTTAAATAGCAAGTCATGATGTCTGTCAAATAAATCTGGAACATCTTATTAATTAAGTTAGTGTTACATCTTCACCAGAGTAATTTTGATCAAGGACCAATTTCCCTCCAGATTGAATGCCAATCAATAAAGCTGTGGCTTGCTATTGACCTTCCTAATGGTTTCAGTGGACGCTTTTTCCTTGAACAGAAACTTAGTCCCCAATTCAATCTAAAGTTTGTCTTGGAGATAGGGAATAATTTATCTGTGTAAATCTGGCTTTAACACCACACCACACCATTGGACACCAGACGCCAAGACCATGCTGCTGCTCCCTGCCAACATAGTCAACATAAGATAAGAGCCTATCTCCAAAGAGCAGGTACACAGGTAATTTAACCTACAGGGAGGCAGGTAAAACGATTTCTTGTCTGCTGCAGTTCATTGAATATCAGTAAGAAGAGCAAAATGTAGATTGCTGTACTTGCTATACAAGTACTGCATTTTTTAAATATAGACCTCTTGCATTTCCTTTCTGAACCATTACAATGCATTAAAAAAAATCCATTAACGGGACAAATATGCCATATAGATAGCTAGCCTTTCCTGTTACAGTACATTAATGACCTTAAGATGCCCTTCCACTTACTACTGACCCATATATTTTAGCAGTGAAGCACAGTTATGCATTTAATAAACCTGAACACTTTAGTGAATTGGAAGCTGGACTCTTTTGTCCAAGTTCAATTCCCTCTTGGTTTGTGGAACAACAGAATGATTTCCTGAGCTGGCTGGTTATGTAATATAAACTTAAAGTAGCATTTATATGAACCGTTTAGGTTAGCCTCAATAGCCCAGAGGTATGCTTGAAGACAAAAAGCTCTAAGCAGCCACTCGTGAGTTGTACAAACAAGTCAATTGGATTAAGATCCATCTGTGATTTAAATAGGAACAATAAAAAATAACATCAGTGACAAGTTCAGCAATTAGAGTGCAGATGGTGCAAGGAAGCAGTTGGTACCTGTACAGAGAGAAGGGGCATGTTGCACAATGCATCTTTCAATTACGTGTGCTTTAATGTTTGATTGTGACACTAAGCTCTGAAAGGTTGTACTTGCAGGTCTCCTGCTAACCATTAATAATACATTATATTTTATTTGGACGTTGTCTACTTGTTAATGAGTGCCTGTATCTGGTATAAAGGTGCGTTGTCTCTGCTATGCTAAACCAGCGACAGCTAGTCTTACTGGGGTCCGACACATAACGAAAAAGACATTACAGACAACAGACTACAATTTACATTAACATGTAGTGTAGTGTGTGTGTAATTATCAGTTACACGTACATGTCAGTACATACACACAACAAGTAGGTCACATGGAGGAGAGGCGTTGTGCCGTGAGGTGTTGCTTTATTTGTTTTTTGAAACTAGGGTAAGCTGTTCACTTGCGCTATATAATATGAAAGGGAGTTCCATGCACTGATGGGTCTGTATAATACTGTACGTTTCCTTGAATTTGTTCTGTACCCGGAGAATGTGAAAAGACCACTGGTGGCATGTCTGGTGGGGTAAGTGTGTGTGTCAGTGCTGTGTGTGTAAGTTGACTATGCTTGTTTGTAGGCTTATGTAGCCAAATTGTATCTATGATCGGACGCTATCCATTTATGTTTTTTGTATGCTATTTTAATATATGAGAATTAACCAATGATATCAGGCCACAACGGGCCAAGATTACAGACAGACACCTGTGTGTGTCTTTTGACACTATATAAATGAGTCATCCCGCAGTGTTTGTCATTATACCCTGATGAAGACAGCTTGTCTGTCGAAACGTTGGACATAAATATTTTTGCATCTGAGCTCCTAGAGTGTGTGTCTCTCCTTTATTTTTTAAGTGTTCTACTCTGCTAGCCAGCACCTCGCCTAAATAGGTGTGCATTTATTTTGCCTCTAGATTAAGTTGACTATGCAGCATTTTTTGGGAGGAATGCTTACTTTTGGAAAGATTTTGTCAGAGATCAAACTTTGCTAACTGCCATTATATAAATTGATGAGGCCCCAAGGCACATAACAACACCCGTGCCAATATACCCTCCAAACACTGGCTTCTCTGGCATTATCACTTACTGTAAGTAAATGGTGGTGTCACCTGAACTATGGTCTTAAATGTAGGCAGAGAACTTCATATTTCTTTTTAAATTTCAGTATTCTCCCTCGTAATGTTCGAAACAAATGCATGACTGGAAACAGACCACAAACTCTCATACTTTTTTATTTTCAGGTGATCAACAATCAAAATACTGGAGACCATAACTGCAAGTGGGATAAAAAAAAAACATACTATCCTGCCTCCTCACTGCATAACCTCCAAGATGGCCTACCACCCAACAGTGTATGGTAAGTAGTGCATTGATTGTGCACACTATTCCTTCACACCCATTAGATTTTTTTAATTACTTAGCAAATTTGTATTACTTCTGTAGTCTGGCCCTTGCAGGTCAGTGTTTTCTGCACACACTGCAAAAACAAATGTTACTAGAAATACATCATCTTTCCCAAGGGATTTTCAGGTCAAATATGACAAATGTCCATATCATATATTTTGGCCCGTGCAGCCTTGTGGAGTCAGATCCAGATTGCATTAATATGACTGCGCTGTAGACAGATATATCCGACAGAAATTGACACCTACCCGAAAATGACGTCTGACACTGGAGAGAGGAAACTGGGTTGACAGCACCTGCTGCTGCAGCAATGAGGCGATAAGACGGGGGGGGGAAGAGGACGAATGGGAATCTCATCAGATTAGTGGAGAGAGAGAACCTTCAGGTAGAACTGACATAGACGCCATTTAAATCTCAGCTGTCAATTCTCCCTCTGAGGGACACTGTGACGTTCAGGGAAGCCAGAACAGTGCAGGCTGCACAAACAATACAGCTCAGCTCATAGACAGTTAACGCTTTCTTATCTTGTTTCCCATTTAGTTTGGATTTTGTATTATATCTGTATCATATAACTGCTATCTATGAAAATGCATTTATTGCATTGGATTGTCAGTGTTTGCTGAACCCTTATGGAAAAAACACATTATTTCGCATGTGGAAAATCACATGATTTCGCATTTCGAAAATCAAATGTGTTTTTGGAACACTTCACGTGATGATATTTCACATGAAGTTTCACATTTGAAATAATGTGAAACCATGTGTTTTTGGAACACTCAACATGTGAGGATATTTTTTCAACTTACATATTTCACATACATGATTACATTGTGTATGTTTATTTATACATTATTAAACATGTCCTCACCTGGGATTTGAACTCAGAACATCTTGGTTCACAGCATTCTGATCTTCCTGCTATGACACCATATCTGTGTCAATGACTGATTTCCCATGTATTCATACACTTTGGACTTCAAAGTAAATCTCAGCTTTGTTAAAAATACACTAAAGAAAAACGGTTATATTTATCTTGGTGATTCAGGAGTAAAATTAAACCAGAATAATATGCCCCACCAACATACCATTTCATTCCTATAGAAAAAAACACATTTGAAATTGAATTTTCATATGTTATAACTGTTTTCAACATGTTGATCTGAAATGTTCACATGTGAAAACAAAATCGACAATCAGTTGTTGTGAAACCATATGTGAAACCATGTGCTCACGTATTAAATTGAGTTCATATGTTTACACCACCTTTTCATATGTGAGGAGAATAATCAAATTTGCACTTTCACATGTAAAAAACCTTCACATGTGAAAATCTTACTCTGATATGGAATTGCATTTTCACATGTGAAAATCGAATTTGCAGTTTTACATGTCATTTTCTTTTCTTCACATGTTGAAATCTAACTCTCACACGTGGAACTGCATTTTCATATGTGAAAAATGTTCACATGTGAAAATCTGATTTGTACTATCACGTGAAAATCTAATTTGTACTTTCACATGTAAAACTAACTCTCACATGTGGAATTGTTAAAATTTTGCCTCCCGATGTTGTAACATTTATTTCACAAGATCATATTTTCACGTGAAGTTTAATTTGATAACGTTTCTTTTACATCTTGTCACATGTTAACACGTTAATTTGACAAAAGATCACATGTGAAATGTATTTGCTTTTCTGTTAGGGAATGGCCAATCAATATGCAAATTGCAGTATGCTAATTAGATGACCACAGGGTTATACTTTTTACATTACATTAGACACATCAGAAATTTCAATTATACATGATTCCTCAGAACAAAATATGTTGCATGGATACAGAACCGCTTGCATTTACTCAACAAATGAGTGAAAGGGCCAGTGTTATTGTCTATTAGACTTTAGGCCTCAGTGTAGCATTTGGACATTAAATTGCCTCCATGGAGCAGCCCCTGGCAGCCCCATGTTTAATGGGCCGTGATGACCACTTGTCATACTCAGCAGTCACATCTGATAAGTTTAGAACGGGGAGCCAGTCATAACACTTTGTGTCACATCTCCGTGTAAGCATTTTGAGGGCCTTTGAAAAACCCTGTGTTGCCACACAGAGGGGATAAGTGCTCGCTACACTATCCATCCTACCATTCATCTCAAAATGGTCCAATCTTACAAATTAAACACAAAGGTAAAAAGGTCAATAAAGACAAGAGAAAAACACTCATCCTGGTTAACTACTGTACTTTCATAATCAAATGTTGTTTACTTGAAATTTGGGACACAGTATTGTTATATAGATTCCCGTAGCAATAATGTAACACTGACTGATTCAATCTGAAGTTTTTATGTCAAACCGAGAGATGTGCAAATGGTAAACTGAAAGCATGAGAGGTGATACAGCTCCTAGGTGAAATTAGGTCCCATACTTGCAATGTCTGCCCTGCTTTCTCACCGACTATGTTTGGCAGCGAGTGTACATTCTGTCGAGCTGTCCACTGAGTGAGAGTGGTGACTGGTGTGCCAAATAATTCGTAAAAGGCCATTTTGCTCACCATGCTTGACAGGTTGGGAGAATGAAGGACTAGAATCTTTTTTGTGGCGCCTGGCCTAAGCAGCAATGTGTGGACCATAGTGAACAGACCACTAAGCTTAGTGCCATAAAATGAAACGGTGTATCATTTTGTAGGGGAATCAACTGTGTAGTTTCCTGAGGTGAAATATAGTGTGCAGAATGTGCATTCTCAGTTAGCTATCACAAATCCCAGAATGTACTTTGAATTCCCTTTCCCCTTTAAATACATACTTATGACAACCCATCTTAAAGATGCACTATGCCAAAATCCTGGTTCCCCCCAAAAAATCCTGGTTGCCAAAATTAAGCCAAAATTAAAACAAAATGAGTTTGTCTAAACAAGCAGTCATGGTGTAGAGAATCATTGTACCATCTAAACCGCTGTGAAACATATTTTCCATATCCTCAGATATTGTATATTTAGCTGTTTGAAGCTGATGAAAAAAAAACAAAAGTAGCACATAGAACATACCACTTCTTAGATTTGCTTTCAACAAGAATGAAATATCTATAACTCACATTTCTATGTGAATTTGGTCAGATCGCCCAAAACGTTACACATTGTAGTTTTAAATCTTTTCTTACTCTACCTTTTTGGAAGAATTGTCATTTGAGATATGCCTTGGACATTCTTGAGGACCTGTCAGATAAATTCTGGAAGTCGTAACACAACAGAACTTAGTAAAATGTATTTTACATTTCTGGACTCTTTTATGACAGTGGCATTATTAACTACATATGGGCTATCGAATAGATGTTTCATCTTTCTCCACAAAGGCAGCAAAATAGTTATTCATATCATTCATCTTTACTTTACTCTTCATCTCATAATTGCAATATCCTCCAGCTCTTTGTAAGGTTAAGTTCAGAGAAGCAGCCTCTTTTAAAATGAAAATAAGGTGGGAAATTCTGTTTCCATGACCATGTAGGGTTCATCCATGCATGTTGACTATCACAAGGCCCTCTGTATCTGGGGCCTGATGATGCCATAAACCAATCATAACCAGTAATGACAATTTCTCAAGTTTTTTTTTCACTGCCAAGCTGATAAATGTACAGTATTCAAAAATTGTACACCATATACCTTTTTAGTGATTTAAACACCAATGCATGTCTTCTATGATTACCAGTGGGATTTTAGCATGTAAATCTTGGTGGGGCAAACTCCCCAGATTTTTTTAGATGCATCCCAGCAAAGCCACTACACAACACTACACTAAACAATACATGAATTGCACTATAACGGTGACAAACAGTGCCCACAAATGGTTAGGGCCTACATAAAGCTGTCCCAACAGCAGAGCTTTTTTTTCAGCACCATGGAGTGAATCCTTACCACCGCTATACCTGGCTATCAGCGGAGCCTTGTCTGGCAGCAAAACTGTTCATTCAGCCTCATTTACTGCCTTTTTAAAAAACATAGCTGATATGGATGACTTGCTTAAACAAATGTGGTTTCTACTGACAATTGAGATGTACAAACTATGGCATAAGGGGACGACGAGCGGATATGAGGCAATTCATAATTTCGATTAAGACATTAATGAGCGAGCTAGGATGGATATAGTAAATATAACTATTTCTTAAGCACTTTTGAAATGTACAGCAACAAAATTCAGAACATGGGCCAGTCAGAACCATAGTATAAATAAAGGGGGCATAGAAGCAGACAGTGAAAGCTCTTACAACTTTCCATGATGGCATTTCTCTAAAACAGGCTATAGGCTACCACCAACAGATAACAGCACCACCAACAGCTAACAGCTTACTACACAACATACACTTAGTATTACTTCCTTAGCTACGGTATACATATCTCCCTGGCATATTACATAATTTATGCAGCAGCATACAAGACATTTTTGGACTCTCCTTGTTGTGCTGTGCTCACTTGAACAGGAAGGTGGTCCTTCGTGGGCAAATTTTGTCATCAAACTTTGTCATCAAAGTCTGGCATTCTCTGGATTTATGGTGCTTTCAAGACAACTGGGAACTCGGGAAAAAACAAGGTTGAATCATGACATCAGTGATCTTCAGGTCAGAGCTCTAGAAAGAGGCCCGAGTTCCCGACTTCAAATTCCGAGTTGGATGATCGTTCAAACGTATTTTCCCAGTCTGAGCTAATTTTTTTCCTGAGTTCCCTATTGTCTTGAACTCACTGGAATCTGAGATTTCCTAGTTCCGAGTTTCCAGTTGTTTTGAATGCGGCAGAAGTCATGCTGGATTGACAGCATGCCCAATGTAGAATGTTCATCCTTTTAAGCTTGGAAAAGAGACCCTTAAACCCAGACTTGGACCACACACCCACTCCACTGAATAGTAGGTTGGTGATTGCTTTGGAGCACTCATTGTTGAATTTGCGATTTCCAACTTGTTGTGAAATGTTTATGTCCAATGGCCGATGAGCACCGATACATTTTTAAAAAATCAAAAAATCTTCATATGACAAGGATTTAAAAGGATTTGCCAGTAGATGATGATGACTGCTAGCTAAGATTTTGAAAGTATGATGTTCACATGACCAGTCCAATCAATGCACATAATATTGTTTTTATGCAGATTTTAGAATATTCACATGAAAATCTGTCGCCAAATGGATGGAAACCTAGCTAGTGAGAACGCATCAGAGAAGGGAAGGTTCTCTTTGAGCTGGGGTGCTGCTTATCTAACACACTAACAGCTCATTGTCAGAGGTCCTGTGCTCTGAGGCATCTGCATTGCCATTATACCTCCTCTGAGGGATTAGGAAAACACGTCCCATTAAAAAGATAATGACAGATTCATGCATTTTAATGACACCAGGGACAATATGTGCAGCGTTTCCTTAATATTCGTCAGTATCATTTCTCATTTCACTGTTCATCCATAATCATAGACATGTTCCTTTGAAAGCTGGTACATTATGTAATGACTGTGTAAACGGCCCGGGCTGTAAGAACCATGAGGAGGCCCAAGGAGATGTTAATTTCATGACTTATTAAACAGCACTAAATAGACATACTACACATCCTGTTTTCAGCTCATTTCACATACCTAGAGAGGCTCTACACTAGGCCTAGAGGACTAGCTACATATAAGGACACCGATATCCGGACCGCTGTCATTTCTTTCTAAATAAAAAATGAAATAATAATACAAATATATATTTTGTACACAAAGAGAATCAATTACGGATCAACATCTAAATATTGCTCCCAGCGTTGATCAAAGCTCAGAACGCTTATATTCTTGATCTGACTAATTGCGCCTGCATCTTTGCGAATGAGTGAAATCGTTAATGGTGGTTTGTTTGTTATGTTTGCCTTCGTCCCCCGGATTTTCCTCCCGTATTTGCATTTTAGCAGCACCTTCGCCACTCTTTCAAAAGGCTAACTTCACCCTCTCGCGGCACAGGCCGAGGGCCTGAGACGTGAAACGAACTACCCCAGCTCGCAGTCGTAGGCAATAGAGACGCTGCTGACAGTGTGTTGTGGGACAAAAGGCAATTTTTAAACTCCTACGACTCCTGCCGTGGCTACAGACATCCCCAAACAAACAAAAAATGACTCTCAGAGAATGAGTGCACAACTGGTAAATAGTCGCTTATAGTTATGTCAGTTAGTCAGGCGGCTAGCTGCTGGCAGAGACTTCTATTGCAGTAACGTTAGCGTTGAAGGGCTCTGGCTAGCATTACTTAGCCAGCTAGAAGGGTGAAGTAAGAAGCTAACCTTAAACAGAGCCTACCTCAGCAGGTTAAACAAATAGGCTGCTATGTTCTCATAATAGCGTTGGTTTATAGAGAGAAGGCTACTAATAGGCTATGTGTTTGATAGACAGGTGAATGAACCTACAGCAGCCAAGCTGCGGTCATTTTTGCTTGTTTTTGCTTTTCTCCAGGTTGGTAAATGGGGGAGTTATTGCCATAAGCATTTTGTCAACTGAGGACTGGAATAGGTAGGACTATCAGCCAAGCTAATTCAAGGTTGACTGTAGCAGATGTTCATGTTGGTGAAAGAGATTTAAGCTCTCCCAACTACCATCTGGGCCCTGCGTAAGCAATGGTTGCTATGCCCGTCATTTCCTAGTTTCGCAAATCACTTGGCTAACTTAAAAGTAAACCTTTTCTCACTTAATTAAACTGTTCCTTTCCCCCCCTTTATTTGTGTCATCCATTTATTAGGAATAAAAACTATTAAAAAGTATTGGATCAAACTTGCCTTTTAAGTATATGATAAGTAATAGCCTTTATAATGATACTTTCATGACAATGCTGTAAATGAAAAGATGATTCTCTGATATGTTTTGATACGAAAGCATTTGAAATGGTCCCTTGAGACTCCCATTTATTCTCAAAATAAGTCCTAGCAAGAAACGTAGCGGCCAATCACACACTGACATCTCCATAACATTCATAGACTACTCACAGAAAGTGTTTTGGTAGCTTTTATGCAAAGATATATTTGTCATTCAGTTCAGTTAAACACGCAGGGGTGGGTTAACTAAACTTTCCATTCTGTCACATTTCTGTCCTTGACATTTGGGGAAAGTGTTTGAGAAGTGTTTCTCAAATGTGTTTGTGACTCATTCCACAGTTTCAGTTTCCATTGGCCATTGCATCGGGCTTGATTCAGTCCAACATAGTCCCTACGTAGTGTACAGAAATCGATACACTTGAGGGGTGGAAGGGTGGTTGGAGGGCCTTTATCTTTGGGGTCTGATGATTTTTCCCTATGAATAATTCATGGCTAAAAAGCCATGGCTAATGGTGAGCCGTGAAGATAGGAATAACAGCTTTACCTTATCACTCTTAATCTTAGAAGCTGCAGTAATACAATGCCTAAAATGTAGCACTTAATGGTGTGTCAGTGAGGAAACATGATCTAAGACCATTAGGAGCATTTTGTGCTGAGGCACAAAACAGGCATTTCCCCTCTTATCAGTCCCACTGAGCGGACTGGGAATGCAGAAAATCAGGGAAGGTGTTGGGACGGACTGAAGTTAGCATTTGGACAGGTAAACTGTCAGCCTCTTTGCCGAGTCCAGCAAAGTAATTTACTCTTTTTAGCAAGTAAATTATTTCTAGCTTGTATCCCCACAAATATGCACAGTATGATGCTGTGTGGTTAGCATGTTATGCAAACAAAGGGTTGAGTCTTTTCCCAGACATTCCAATGACACCAGATGAGGGTTAGGGTTCATCAGATTCAATAGTCAATATAACATTAGCATTCATTATGACACTTGTTTGATTAATGAGTTTATTTTTGACATGGCCATGAAAAAAAATGACTTCACGCTTCTGCCAAAATTGATTGAAATTATGCGGAAACTGTTAATAAATTCATATTACCGTCTGTTGTTTTGATATTGACTGGTGGTCATTCCATGAATAAATGGCCCGATCCAGTGGTCCTGAGAATACTTAAACAAACACTTAAGTAGATGCCAACTGACTTTTGCCAGTGGTTTTCCATTTATGATCCAGCACTTCTCTAAAAACAGAAGAAGTCACTTTAAGGTTCTGAGCACAGCAATCACAAGCACTCTTTAATTATATTTCCCCATGGACAGACAAACTATTGGGATGTGTAGGCCTACATATTTCAATATCTTTAAGTGCAGGGAACTCTAAATAGAGATTGCATATCATGTACGTTAAAACTCATATCAATCAGCCATGGCTGAAATGACTTCCTCGCATTGGATCTAAAATAATAAATAGTTGTAGGTTTCATTATAAGAGTTGTAACTTCCAAAGGGTCCTCCATAGTCACGATTTAATTTACTTTTCAAATGAGTTTCTGTCCAAAGCTTCCTGTGTATAAACCTACTGTAGATTACAGCAGAGGTACTAATTACCTTTCAAAGGTATGATCTCAAAAGGCACAAATCACAGGTATTGTAGTTGGTATTATATGACTAAATAAATAAAAATTGAAATTATGAGACTAGGTGGAGAATGATAGTTGTCATTTTTACTTTTATAACAGATTAAATTTGTTAAAAACACGTTCTACATACTTTCTCAATGCTCATTCACATAATATGTAACTCTACACTGAGTATACAAAACATGAAGAACACCTGCTCTTTCCATGACATAGACTGACCAAATTAATCTAAGTGAAAGCTATGATCCTTTATTTATGTCACCTGTTAAATCCACTTCAATCAGCGTAGATGAAGGGGAGGAGACAGGTTAAATAATCATTTTTAAGCCTTGAGACAATTGAGACATGGAAGGGTGAATGGGCAAGACAAAATATGTAATTGCCTTTGAACGGGGTATGGTAGTACGTGCCAGGCGCACCGATTTGAGTGTGTCAAGAACTGCACTGATGCTGGGTTTTTCACACTCAACAGTTTAATATGTGTATCAAGAATGGTCCACAACCCAAAGGACATCCAGCCAACAGCAGGCCAGTGGTTGAAAACGTGTCATTGATGAAAGAGGGCAAAGGAGGCTGACACAAATTGTGCAGAGCAACAGACGGGCTACAGTCAGTCAACTGACAGTCCAGTACAACTATGCTGCCCAAAAACCCATATAAGAATGCACAACTCGTCGTACCTTGACACGAGTGGGGTATGGCAGCCGATGACCTTAGAGTTCCACTTCTTTCAGCAATGGGGGCTAAGGAATGAAAACACTGGACACTGAAGAATTGGAAAAACATTGCATGGTCTAATGAATCCTGGTTCCTGTTGTTTCACGCTGATGGGAGGACTAGGGTATGGAGAAAACCACACTGAGTACATGCATCCATCATGTCGCATGTCAACATTTCAGGCTAGTGGTGGTGGTTTTCATGGCACACATTGGGCCCCTTGATAAAAGTAGAGCAACGTTTGAATGCCACAGGATATCTGAACATCATTGCCAATCAGCTGTATCCCTTCATGGCAGCAGCGTATCCATCTGCAAATAGATTTTTTCATCAGGATAATTGCCAGTGCCACAATGCTAGGTTTGTCCAAGAATGGTTCCATGAACATGACAGTGAATTCAGCTTACTGCATTGGCCTACCCATCTTGTATAGCAGTGGAATGAGATTCCACGCCGGCTAATGACACGACCAAGGACTGAGTATGGTCCCGGACCCACCACGTCACAACAGTATCTGTTCTTGGACACATCCTCTTTGTACTGTACATGCTCCCACTCGGTCGTGTCATTAGCCGGCGTGGAATCTCATTCCACTGATATGCTGATGACACCCAGCTGTATGAACTGCCCCAAGTCCCTATGAAAAGCTATTTACAAATGTTATACATTATTATTCTTTTATTATTATTATTACTATTATTATTATTTTCACCAGATGGTACATTAGTTAATAGACCAATAAGAAAGAGAGTTCCAAACCTCTCTGCCAACAACAGCTAGTTTTCAGTTTTCCCCTCCCCACTCAGACAGTCCTAGAACAATTCTTGCTTGAAAAATAGCTCTTTCTAAGAAGCTTTTTTGTTTCTTTTTGACCATTTCAATTTTAAAAAATCACAGTATGGTACTTAATAGTTACCCAGAAATGATTTGATATGGAGATGAAAATGAAAATGTCTGCATTGGGCCTTTAAAACTCCTTCCAGTGAGGGCTCTCCAGTGAGGGTACACTGCCTGCCCTGCAGGACATTTACAACACCCAGTGTCACGGGAAGGCCCAGAAGATCATCAAGGACCTTAGCCACCCAAGCCTACCATCTAGCAGGCGGAGACAGTACATGAAAGCTGTGACCAAGAGATTGAAAAACAGCTTCTAGCTCCAGGCCATCAGACTGGTGAACAGTCATCACTAGCTGGCCTCCGCCCGGTACCCTGCCCTGCACCTTAGTCACTGTCACTAGCCGGCTACCAACCGGTAGTCTGCCCAGCATCTTAGAGACTGCTGCCCGATGTACATAGAGTCATTAAACAATGTTCAATTTAATAATGTTTTCATAATTGTTATTGTTCTGAAATCGTTTCTATAGTTAGAAACATAACATTAGCATTCCTGCAACTTTATTTGGTTGAAATTTAACCTGATCTCTGAGAAATTAAGATAATTGTTTACTCACTTTATATGTAAATACAGTATTATCGACATAGCTCATCCATATACAGTAGCTACTGCTGTTTCTCCTACTTATATATTGTCCAAACTGTCTATACATGTATTTGCTGTGCCTTCAGAAACTATTCCCACCCCGACTTTTTCCTAATTTTGTTGTGCTACGGCCTGAACTTAACTTTGATTAAATGTTGATTTCTTTTGTAACTTGCTTACATAAAAAGAAACGTCCTCTCACTGTCAACTGTGTTAATTTTCAGCAAACTTAACATGTGTAAATATTTGTATGAACATAACAAGATTCAACAACTGAGACATAACACAGACATGTGACTAACAGAAATGGAATAATGTGTCCCTGAACAAAGGGGGGGTCAAAATCAAATGTAACAGTCAGTGTCTGGAGTGGCCACCAGCTGCATTAAGACCTACAGTGCATCTCTTCCTTATGGACTGCACCAGATTTGCCAGTTCTTGCTGTGAGATGTTACCCCACTCTTCCACCAAGGCACCTGCAAGTTCCCGGACATTTCTGGGGGGAATGGCCCTAGCCCTCATCCTCATCCAACAGGTCCCAGACGTGCTCAATGGGACTGAGATCCAGGCTCTTCGCTGGCCATGGCAGAACACTGACATTCCTGTCTTGCAGGAAATCACGCACAGAATGAGCAGTATGGCTGGTGGCATTGTCATGCTGGAGGATCATGTCAGAATGAGCCTGCAGGAAGGGTACCACATGAGGGAGGAGGATGTCTTCCCTGTAACGCACAGCGTTGAGATTGCCTGCAATGACAACAAGCTCAGTCCGATGATCCTGTGACACACTGCCCCAGACCATGACGGACCCTCCACCTCCAAATCGATCCCGCTCCAGAGTACAGGCCTCAGTTTAACACTCATTTCTTCGACGATAAATGTGAATCCGACCATCACCTCTGGTGAGACAAAACCACGACTCGTCAGTGAAGAGCACTTTTTGCCAGTCCTGTCTGGTCCAGCGACGGTGGGTTTGTACCCATAGGCGACGTTGTTGCCAGTGATGTCTGGTGAGGACCTGCCTTACAACAGGCCTACAAGCTCTCAGTCCAGCCTCTCTCAGCCTATTGCGGACAGTCTGAACACTGATGGAGGTATTGTGCGTTCCTGGTGTAACTCGGGCAGTTGTTGTTGCCATCCTGTACCTGTCCCACAGGTGTGATGTTCGGATGTACCGATCCTGTGCAGGTGTTGTTACACATGGTCTGCCACGGCAAGGACGGTCAGATATCCGTCTTGTCTCCCTGTAGCGCTGTCTTAGGCGTCTCACAGTATGGACATTGCAATTTAGTGCCCTGGCCACATCTGCGGTCCTCATGCCTCTTTGCAGCATGCCTAAGGCACGTTCATGCAGATGAGCAGGGACCCTGGGCATCTTCATTTTGGTGTTTTTCAGAGTCAGTAGAAAGGCCTCTTTAGTGTCCTAAGTTTTCATAATTGTGACCTTAATTGCCTACCGTCCGTAAGCTGTTAGTGTCTTAACGACCGTTCCACAGGTGCATGTTCATGAATTGTTTATGGTTCATTGAACAATCATGAGAAACAGTGTTTAAACCCTTTACAATGAAGATCTGTGAAGTTATTTGGATTTTTACAAATTATCTTTGAAACACAGGGTCTTGAAAAAAGGGATGTTTCTTTTTTTGCTAAGTTTACAGTACCCCATAAGGTCAAAGTGGAATTACGTTTTTCGAAATGTTTACAAATTAATAAAAATGTAAAGTTTAAATGTCTTTGGTCAATTAGTATTCAACCCTTTTGTTATACCAAGCCTCAATAAGTTCAGGAATAAACATTTGCTTAACAAGTCACATAAGTTGCATAGACTCACTCTGTGTGCAATAAAAGTGTTTAATATGAATTTTGAATGACTACGTCATCTCTGTACCCCACCCAAACAATTATCTTTAAGGTCCCTCAGTCGAGCACTGAATTTCAAACACAGATTCAACCACATAGGCCAGAGAGGCTTTCCAATGCCTCACAAAGAAGGGCACATATCGGTAGTAAAATAAATAGCAAAAAAAAATATATATATATATATATTGAATATCCCTTTGGGAATGGTGAAGTTATTAATTACACTTTGGATGGTGTATCAATACACCCAATCACTACAAATATACAGGCGTCCATCCTTACTCAGTTGTCAGATAGGAAGGAAACCGCTCAGGGATTTTACCGTGAGGCCAATGGTGACTTTAAAACAGTTACAGAGTTTAATGGCTTTGATAGGAGAAGACTGAGGATGGATCAACAACATTGCAGTTACTCCACAATACTAACCTAGTTGACAGAGGGAAAAGAAGAAAGCCTGTACAGAATAAAAATATTCCAAAACATGCATCCTGTTCACAACAAGGTACTAAAGTAATACTGCAAAAAATGTGGCAAACCAATTAACTTTTTGTCCTGAATACAAAGTGTTAAGTTTGGAGCAAATCCAATACAACACATCACTAAGTACCACCCTCCATATTTTCAAGCATAGTGGTGACTGCATCATGTTATGGGTATGCTTGTAATCGTTAAAGACTATGGAGTTTTTCAGGGTAAAAAGAAACGGAATGGAGCTAAGTACAGGCTAAATCCTAGAAGAAAACCTGCTTCAGTCTGCTTTCCACCAGACACTGGGAGATGAATTCACCTTTCAGCAGGACAATAACATAAAACACAAGGCCAAATCTACACTGGAGTTGTTAATCAAAAAGACAGTGAATGTTCCTGAGTGGTCGAGTTACAGTTTTGACTTAAATCTACTTAGAAATCTATGGCAAGACCTGAAAATAGTTGTCTTGCAATGATCAACAACCAATTTGACAGAGCTTGAAGAATTTTGAAAAGAATAATGGGCAAATGTTGCAAAATGCAGGTGTGGTAAGCTCTTAGATACTTACCCAGAAAGACTCACAGCTGTAATCGCTACCAAAGGTTATTCTACAAAGTATTGACTCAGGGCTGTGAATACTTATGTAAATTAGATATATCTGTATTTAATTTTTAATACATATGCAAACATTTCAAAAATCTTGTTTTCACTTTGTCATTGTCGGGTATTGTGTGTAGATGGGTGAGAAAAAAATCCAATCAATTTTGAATTCAGGCTGTAACACAACAACGTTTGGAATAAGTCAAGGGGTATGCATACTATTAATGCTACTAAATATTCTCTTTTTCTTGAACTGCATTGTTGGTTAAGGGCTTGTAAGTAAGCATTTCATGGTAAGGGCTACACTGGTTGCATTCGGCGCATGTGACAAATAACATTTGATTTGATACTTTCTGAAGCCACTGTACATTTATATTCAGGACTCTGACATTGGTGCTTCTGATATTTCTTGTTTCTTCATCTTTTTTTTGTGTACTTGTATTGTACTGTTAGATACTTACTGCACTGCTAGAAACACAATTATTTTGATACACCTGCTTTAACATCTGCCAATCTGTGTGCGCAATTTTTTTTACTTTGATTTGAGAAGTAATTGGTAGCTTGGTAAACTATATTTTCAGAGTTGCTTCCCCAACACTGATGGTATGGTATGTTTATATCCATGGTAGTGGCAATCTAACTCTCGTGACCTCAATGAGGAATTTCCCAGAAGACCGATTACAAAGGTTCACAAAGTTGTTCCGCATATGCCCAATTACTTTTTAATGAAGCCTAGTGGTGCACAGCCAAATAATGCACTCCTGTTTTGCTGCCGTCTGCCTGTTCAATGGTGTATGTATTGCTTGCTCATCAGGGGGTTGACTTACAAATGACTGTTTTTCAGCTGTCTTATGCATACTGTATCCAATTAATAGAGTTTTAATTAACATTACATCGAAATCTGACACTTTGCAATGGCTCTAGGGCAATTACAGGTACAGTGTAGTTGTGTCCAAGCCAATACAGAGTATGTTTGAACAAAGACCAGTGTGATCCTATGTGCTTCAGTGGATACACTCCTGAGATTTAGCCAGGCCCCACATCACAGCATGTCCCCTGTGTACTTTGTGAGCATTAGCACACATACCCTCCACATACCCTTGTTAGCGTGTCCTCAACCAGTCAGCTCCGGCAGGCAGCTCCCTGGGCCAGGCTGACGCCGAGGAGGGACTGCTCAAGAGGCTGCACCTGGAAAGGCCTGATGAGATGAGATGTGCTACAGTGAGCAGGGAAATGAACATCAGCGCGTCACTCGAGGGCGATGGGGTGGCACGCCTTAACACAGTACACTTTTTCCTACCACCTTCTTTCTGCCGCTGTTTATGATCTTTTCCCGATCTTGAAAAACCATCACTGTACTCAATGGAGCGACGGGTTTATCCAGTATATATCCTGCTGCATTTTCTCAAGCTCCACAGGTTAGAGACTTTCATCCTTTAAAAAAGCTTGGAGTGTTCCATGTTTTTTTTACTCAAAAACATCCTTGAGGGAAAGACATAGCACAACTTGTACAATTCTAGTAATTAATTAACAATTTCATTTGCATATACAGTACAGCATAAGGCACAGAGCTTTAATTGTGAGGTGCACTGTGACCTAAGCAGACTCGGCATGAGTTTCTCTCTAATTATTTGTCTAATATTTCAGCTCATCCTTGAGTTGTTCATTACGAGTTAATGAGAAATGATCGAAGATAACAAAGAGCTTTACAGGCCGTTACATCCTTTTCAAATGAGTTTATTGGGGAAAGGAAGAGGAAATTATCATAGCATATCACAGATAACAAAGCTCTCATGGTGTTATTAGAGAACTCGGTTTATTGCATCTCTTAGAAACGATAGTGACGAGAGACAGGAAAACGAATTGTGGTCTGTCCCTTCTGCTAAGAGGCTTATAGAAATTCAACCCAACCTGTACACTGTTAGAAAAAAAAGGTACTGTCTAGAACCTCAAAGTGTTCTTTGGCTGTCCCCACTGGAGAACCCTTTGAAGAATAATTTTTGGTTTCAGGTAGAACCCTTTTGGGTTCCATGTAGAACTCTCTGTGGGGGTTCTACCTGGAACCAAAAAGGGTTCACCTATTGGGACAGCCGAATAACCCTTTTGGAACCCTTTTTTTCTAAGAGTGTACAGTGGTGGCTCTGATATTTTCATTTCAAATGGTTCCTTCCAGCACTGTTCCAGCAACTATAGTGGAGGCGTAACCAGGCCAGTGCAGTACAGCTCTACCTGGGTCAGTTCGGCTCAGTAAGGTGAAAAGGGTATTCAATTACTGTTACCCATACTCTGTTGGGCATCAGTATACACCTTTGATTTTCCTTCACAGATCTATTAGGTTGTCAGTTCTCCTCTTTTCTCCCATTTATAAACACGACTTTAAAGATGGCAAGCACAAAGCATCATTTGAGGGCCATTATCCAGGGTAAGATCCCTATTCATTTGTAGTCAAATAAAATGAAATGTCATTTACTTGTCATTTTCCAAATTGTTCTACTCTTTGAAAAATGTAGGTACTTTTGCATATTACAGTATGTCAGCAGTATCTCAAGAAGCTTGTATCAAGAGCTGATATACGTTCAACACCTCTCAACCACTTTTCATTTCGACATCTAGCTCACCTCTTTTGTGTCTAAATTGATTGCAGAACTTTTTCACGTAATTGACTGACAAGTTCACTTAAGAAGAAAGTGTCATTACTGTATCTGCCTTGAAGATATTTTTCCTCATATATGGCTCTATCAACTCTATTGACTTTTTCCTCTCTCAATCCTGGCATTCAATGCGTCACATGGTACAACCATGTGAGTAATGTTCCCCATTATCTCTAGGAGCGAAGTCTAGACGTATGAGACAGTGCCAGCTCTCATGCAATCAATGCCACAATTTCCAAATGCTGTCTGTTTGCTCAGCCCTCAGGTCAAAAGCCTCTTATTGTGTTCAAGGGCGAAAGCATGCAGTATAGAGCCTCTGGCATGACCCAAAGGGTTTTGTTCTGCCTTTTCAAGTGAGCTGTGGTATAACAGATTAAAGCCTACAAGACTGGACTGAGGTCTACAGGCATGATTGATTGGCTCAGTAGTTAATAGTTTGTGTGCTTGAGCTTCTGTACAGTACCCAGATTAAGAACATGAAACAGTAAAACAATTAAAACGTTCACTGAGTGAACACTGCGACTACAAGACAAGAACAAAGCATCAACTCAAACAGGCACACATGGAATTATTGTCTTTCCACCCTGACTTGTCCCGTGCTGGGCGTATGCCAAGAAAAAGATTCTACAGAGGAAAGTGGGTAATATTGGGCACAAGGGGCCATGCCACCCTATAAAGGAAGCAAGTTGCTAATTACTTTTTCAGGAACTAATTTTCTGCATTGAGGCACAGCCCATAAAACAAGGTTATTTCTCGCATCCAGGGATAAATAGAGATTTAACTGTCTCTTCTGTTTATTGTCTTCAACAGCAGCATTTATGTGTTGCACACAGCACAGATTTAGGAGACAGTCTCTGTAGACTTATTTTGTCCGGTGACTTGCGGCCTAGAACTGTTTTGTTAATTATAGAGAGAGCCGGTAGGAATCCACTGAGGCATTCAGCATATATCCCATAACAAATGGAAGTAGTTGTACTAAAGATGTCAACATAAGGACCCTTAAAGTTGCCTGTGTCAAGATTTTCCTTCTTCACAGGAAAGCACACTGAGAGCATTTCTCGTTAAATCTACCGAGCAGCTTATGGTGGTCCAGCCTTTTAATGACTAAAACAAGGTGACAGCAATGCCAGGCAGACAACATTTACTTAAATGCTGAGCTGCTGGTTGGTGACATAGTCAACCTTATTATACATGCACCCCCCATGCACCCTAATTCCCCCTCACCCCCATTTTACCCCAGCCGTCACCACTCTCCCCCAAACTCCAAGATGATTTTGTATCCTAAAAGCAATTCCCATTAATATATTTGGTAGGTGGAGGGTTTAGGGAGTCTATACACTAGGGCTGCAATACAAAATACCATCCCATAGCAAACAGTGCAGTCTTATTTTAAAACAAGCATGCCATTTCACTGTCTAGACAACATTTCAAGTATTTGGAGTATTATCAAAAGGAGAGAAACGGATGTACCAATAGAGCCAAGCCCAACCCCACTCTGAGGCAGAGGACAGAGATTTTCAGAAAGCTTTTGCCAGCTGTGTCAGTCAAACTATAACCTTACTGATGAATTCATGCAGCACCATGACTTAATTATGACTGGACAGGAAATATTGTCCATTCCTAGTAATGACCCCATATCCATCGATAAAAAAACCTGATAAAATAACGTTACAGTAGGACTTCCTGAGCATGGACGGATAAATACAGCTTGACTAATGAGACCCTAGCTGCGGACGATGCTCAGAGACTGGAATGAAATGCTTTTATCCCTTCTTTGAAACCTCAATGTGTGCTCACTGGTTCACAGTTCGGTTTCACACAACCCTGTGTGTGATCTTTCACAGAAAAAAAGCTTGAGATATCAGAACAGATTTCCATGTAACGCGAGATGCCGTTTTCAGAAGAGCTGCTTGTGTTTTGCTTGCACTGCTTTCATGGCTCCCAAAGTCTAACCTTCATAGGGAGAGTAATAAAAGAGACCTTAATATGCATGTGTAGGGATCAAATAAATCAAATCTGTGGCACACCAGTAGTAGGCTATGTCACAGTATATCTAAAAAAATAAATAAAAAAAATAACAGTAGAGGCAGAGGCCTTACCCCAAATCAGCAATAGCTCAGCTTAAAGATATTCTCCAGTACTTTTGAACCAGTAGTTCTGAAAGTAGCGCCCACGAGACAAAAGTGGTCCCCGAAACAATGTGCAGATATGTGCACCACATCATTGCTCTCTCTCTCTCTCTCGCTCTACTGTGTGTCTTGCCAGCTGTCACTCAAATGGTAAGGGGCTGACGCTCATTGGTGAAACTCGATTGCTATCGGGCTGGCCCACATGGGGGTAAATGTAGGGAAAATTGTGTTGTTTTCTCTTTGAACGAAAACAAGTGTTTTACTGCCTTCATTTTAATGCCTTTATTTTGCTGGACCCCAGGAAGAGTAGCCTTGGCAGCAGCTAATGGGGTGTCACAATAAATACAATTACAAGGGGTCTGCGCCCTGAGCAGCCTTGGGCTGGCCTTCTGGGCTGCCTTGGGCTGGCCTTCTGGGCTGCCTTGGGCTGGCCTTCTGGGCTGCCTTGGGCTGGCCTTCTGGGCTGCCTTGGGCTGGCCTTCTGGGCTGCCTTGGGCTGGCCTTCTGGGCTGCCTTGGGCTGGCCTTCTGGGCTGCCTTGGGCTGGCCTTCTGGGCTGCCTTGGGCTGGCCTTCTGGGCTGCCTTGGGCTGGCCTTCTGGGCTGCCTTGGGCTGGCCTTCTCAGCAAGGTGTGTCTTTGGCTAAATCCTGCCTAACTGAATGACCCTGCTGCCATGGCCCCAGAGCTGGAGAGGAAGTGAAGTCACTTGCAAGCTTAACATTACAGCCACCAGAAACAAACACAGAGCAGACAAAGCCCCAACTGTTTGCAGATAAACTGGCAGGGTACCAGGTAATACAAAAATGTGAAAAAAATATATATTGATATGCTATGTGAATCAATAAATATTTGGTAAGTAATCAACCAAAATAGTTAGCTACATGAGGCTGTTTGCCTGTTCAGCACATTGCCTATATAGCATTGCATTGATTCCTGCTGTGAACTGCCCAACTTGAAGGACTGAATGAATATCCAACTTGGTCAGTCAAGTAAACACAACTACCTCTCACAGTCTCACGTCAGAATTAGACGTTCATCCATGTTTCTCAAATATCAAATTTCGAAGGTTAGGCATCAACTCCAAATTGTTAAGGTTTGGGATAGGCTTAAAACAAAAATAACTTTATATCGCTTTTTACGCCCATCCACAATGCCCTAGCAAAACCAAAACCTACTTGAAGGTAACAGCACTCACTGTTGCCCCTAGCAGCCAGTTTCCACATCATCTCCAGACTTTTTTGGTCACATTAGCATGACCCGTTACAGCACAACACCATATCCTATGTATGCAAAGGACACTGTTGTGACACTCACTTAATGCCCCCCCTTTCCCCCCCATTTAGCTGTAGTCAACAGATTGTGATTCTGTGTGACCTATAATGCACAGAATAGCTTGGACCTGTTGGGTGGAGGAAACAAAATCAGTCATACTGTAGATTATGATGAACAACCCTTCAGCTACACTACATGTGTCGTCATCAGCATTGTGTCAACGTGACATTCTACCTGATACACCAGAAACCAATCACATCAACTTTATTTCTCACTATTTCAATTCACAAGATAGAATGAACGCGCCATTGAGAATTTAACCTCTGTAGCTGGGCCGTAGGACACATTGATGTCATACAGGCTCTGATGACCTCCTAGTAGGGGGTAAAAGGTGGGAACCAGGAGCAGCACATAACAGTTTGTGGCCTGGAGGTGTGGGATCTGTCAACACGGTCATCATTCCAAGATGCTGTGTGTGGCGAGTACTCAAATTAAATTTATTTATATAGCCCTTCTTACATCAGCTGATATCTCAAAGTGCTGTATACCTGTCTCTTATACACATCTAGATGTGTATAAGAGACAGGCATAAATACTGGAGGCTGAGACAGGAGGGGTCAGGAGACACTGTGGCCCCATCCGATGATACCCCCGGACCTGTCTCTTATACACATCTAGATGTGTATAAGAGACAGGTCTTAGTTGGCTTTTCATAGCCGATCATTAAGAGTATTTCTACCGCTCCTGCTGTCTCTAGAGTTGAAAACAGCAGGTCTGGGACAGGTAGCACGTCCGGTGAACAGGTCAGTGTTCCATAGCCGCAGGCAGAACAGTTGAAACTGGAGCAGCAGCACGGCCAGGTGGACTGGGGATAGCAAGGAGTCATCATGCCAGGTCGTCCTGAAGCATGGTCCTAGGGCTCAGGTCCTCCGAGAGAGAAAGAGAGAATTAGAGAGAGTGTACTAAAATTCACACAGGACACCGGATAAGACAGGAGAAGTACTCCAGATATAACAAACTGACCCTAGCCCCCCGACTCATAAACTACTGCAGCATAAATACTGGAGGCTGAGACAGGAGGGGTCAGGAGACACTGTGGCCCCATCCGATGATACCCCCGGACAGGGCCAAACAGGAAGGATATAACCCCACCCACTTTGCCAAAGCACAGCCCCCACACCACTAGAGGGATATCTTCAACCACCAACTTACCATCCTGAGACAAGGCCAAATATAGCCCACAAAGATCTCCGCCACGGCACAACCCAAGGGGGGGGGGGGGGGGGGGGGGGCGCCAACCCAGACAGGAAGATCACGTCAGTGACTCAACCCACTCAAGTGACGGCATGAGAGAGCACCAGTAAGCCAGTGACTCAGCACCTGTAATAGGGTTAGAGGCATAGAATCCCAGTGGAGAGAGGGGAACCGGCCAGGCAGAGACAGCAAGGGCGGTTCGTTGCTCCAGAGCCTTTCCGTTCACCTTCACACTCCTGGGCCAGACTACACTCAATCATATGACCCACTGAAGAGATGAGTCTTCAGTAAAGACTTAAAAGTTGAGACCGAGTCTGCATCTCTCACATGGGTAGGCAGACCATTCCATAAAAATGGAGCTCTATAGGAGAAAGCCCTGCCTCCAGCTGTTTGCTTAGAAATTCTACTCGCCTCCTTCCGTGATTCTCTGCGGCACCATGTAGGATTTTTTTCCTGGGAGCTTTATATGTCCTGCCTTGTACGTGTGATGTAAGTTCTACAAGTGTTCAGTTGTCATTGTAACTGTCCCATTTTTTATTAAACAGTCACTTTTACCTTGTAAAATTTTTAATTGTGAATTAAAATGAAAACGTGGATTTTTACATAACAGAGATTTATGTGTTTCATTTTTTAACATGCAGGAAGTAGGCCAAGTCATCCATGGTTCTGTTACTCTGGCAGTGTTGATGCTGATGGGAAAAAAACATATATATATATATCACTGAAATGCATTGAAATCACTTATTAGCGCAAGTTTCAATGGCCTTTCCAAACCAAGTTTTCATTGTATTGATTCTAACTCAATGTCATTGTATATTAATTTCTCAAGTTTCTTTAAGAAACGGGAAAATACTTGTAATGAGAGTAATGTTTGCCATTCTTTTGAACAAAATGTTCCTGGAGAAACTCTTGGGACAGAAGGGACGAGTCTGAGTCTGTGGGGGTTGTTGGCTCGGTGTGGGAAAACATTAAACAAATTGTTACTGAAATAGTACACGGTACAATGTAATGTCATATTCATCTATATTCCTCTCAAACCAAACACACTGTCATGTCATCAAATCGCATCTCTAGCGTCAGTTAGCTAAAGTTAGGTAGTTGAAATAAAGAAATTGAAATTGTGAGGTTTATGCAGTGTAACAGTCCGAATACAGATGACGTTAGCTAACTAGCCATGTTAACTAGCATGAACATACTAAGGTTAACTGCTAATGTAGCTAGCAGGCTAAACACGAAACCCAACACTTACCTACCAATCCATGAGAACGGTGGCCATTTCAGCATCACTCTTCCATCTTTCTAAATTAATTCCAGTGTTTCTGGATTGATCCTTTTTTATTTTGGGGTCATCCACGACCTGCGGATTCCTACTTTAATAACGGAATCTAAAGTATTTATTCCGGCGCATGGTGAAAACGCTATAGCCATTGTGGAGTACAACCGGTTCTATTTCATGGTTCAGAGACTTTTCTATCCTTAGCGAGAAGACAGATAGTCTGGGGTTAAATGTCTTGGCAAGGCGATCATTAGTCAAGCTCAGAGTGAAAGACCACAAAGACGTTGCTTACAGCTCAACAGGGAAATACTGTTAAAACGTAATTTTCAAAGCGGCAGGAGCATCATGGGAAATATCCAAAATCACCTGAACATTTTAAATCATATAATATTATAGTTAAATATATTTTACAATCAGACATAAGATCTACACATGAACTATATTGGTTATGGTCACTGTGTCCTCTGTACTGAAGCTCTTTTCTGTACCAGCTTCTTTGCAATGCCCACTGGGAATTTCATCTACTTCTACTTAATTATCACCTTTTTTTCATTTACTATTTTATAAGGAGTAGATTTTCTTAAATACCACTTACTATAATTAAGGCTTCTATGAAGATAATGGAAAAATAAGGGATCAAAGGTTGAATTAGTTAGGTGAGGCATACTTATGTATTTAATTCAATTTATACATCTACGTTGAATAGATTTCAAGCTACTGCAGACAGACAGACAAAGACAATTTGTCAATGTTTTAAGTACATTATTACTATGTATGAATGAACAAGTCAATGTTATTGCATGCATAGTCTAGATAAAAATACATAAACAATAACTGAATTTAAATTTCATTATGGTAGCTACTAACAATTACCTCTGGCACAAAGGTCTTATTTTGACAACTCACTTGAAATCTTGTTGCCACCTAGTGGATTGTTGTATGTTCCCGAGAGGATGAGAGAGAGAGAGAGAGAG
Source organism: Salvelinus sp. IW2-2015 (assembly GCF_002910315.2). Classification (NCBI taxonomy): domain Eukaryota; kingdom Metazoa; phylum Chordata; class Actinopteri; order Salmoniformes; family Salmonidae; genus Salvelinus; species Salvelinus sp. IW2-2015. The sequence continues at coordinate 12,605,923 of NC_036851.1, read as the reverse complement.
AGAGCGAGAGAGACTTCAATAATATGATCAAACCACTGACTTCACGCTCCTGGCAATACAGACTTGTGTCTATGGACTGGTAACTGGGAGTCACAGGTGTCGATAGAATCAGTTCATTGATTAAGATGTAGATTTAAAGGCTTAAAGTTCTTCAACTGACCTCATGGACCTCCTGCTCCCCGGGTACATCTCTGTATCCCTTAACCATCTCATTGTTGTCAATGGTAAATATCGATTCCATCAGCCAATTCTGCTTAATTGAGGGGAATTTCATGGTATTGAATGGAAAATGCAATATCCGGATGGTGAGATGTGATCTCATTAAGAAGATATAAATATTTGATCAGCTAATGCATTCTGGGTGTAGCCTTTTCCAGGGTTATGGGCTGATACATTTAGCATGAGGACACTAAACCTTGTTCTGGAAGGATAAACCTCAGGTTATTACCTGCCTGATTGCTGGTTTCAGACACTATTGAGGAAACAAAAACCCTAAAAACCCTATTACTGAGACTATTGTATAGAAAATATGTTTATAAAAAGACCACCCAAAAAGTTTTAAATGAACAATTCTCATAATTTTGTTGGTAGTTTGGAAACAAGAATACCTTCATAACATTGGAATTGTTATTTCTTTCATCTAATAGGGTAGCCTAATATCACAGTCTTGACAATATAGTTACACTACTGTTATAATGACTTCAGTGAACTTTAAAGTTATTGTACCAGATTTCCTCAGACAAGTCCTAAGTATGTGGGAGGTGCCTCCAGCTCCTCTTGTGCCAGCTCACGCCACTGTAGGATAAGGCAGAATGATTTATGCGCTAATGGCATGGCACTGCTTTCCTAATCAATGGGAATCGTACTAGTTTACAATACTTTCCGCGTATTGCTGAATTGGAGTGTTTTACAGATCGCGTAGTTATTTTGTATTAGAGCCCAGCTGAAAGAATTGCTCTATTATATCTCGACCGCTTAGACTACCCAGAAGGGTCTGTTCCGCTTGGATGCTCGGTGCAGTGAGTGCCTCACCGAGGACAGCTCGTGTGCCTGCTCTGCTCCGGTTAGAGGAAGGAAAATGATGCATCACAGTAAGTATATTTAGATAACAGTCGCGGGGAGCTCCTGTTAAACTGTGCACTCTTTACCTACATTGCAAACAACGAAAGCGACATTCATAGAGTAGGCTACTATTTTAATGTATTCGGTCGGGGATAGCCTACAATGCCTTGCACTCTCGAGTAAGGGAGGAATATTCATAGTGCATACTCAGCCGCCGACAGCGTCGCCACGATTCAACAGTGAATGTATGTGTACAGAATGTTGTTAGGAGTATCGAAACACGGATTATTTAAATGAAATGCAAATTGCAGGGATAATTACGCATACGGTAAGAATATTGTTATTATTATTATTAGGCTATTATTACTGTTATCATTATTATGCTAGACTATTATAGCTTGTTATCTGTGTCCCAATCGAATATATTGTCAAAATAGTTTATTTATTTGCTTTAGCCTTGTTTGTAATTTCATTTCATTCACGTGGAATTGTTCAATCAGTGCTCGAAACTGTAGTAGCCCAAGCCCGTATAGGCTTATAGCCCACACTGCAGGTGAAAAGGAACCTCTGTAACTTTCCCGTGAAAACTCATAACCCATATCCTACTAGTGTTATCCCATATTTACATCAGTAAACAGGGTCCCCCATGCATACGCGCGCGTACCACTTGGAGTTGTAATGATCTGGGGCCTCATTTATCAAAGGTGCGTGCGCACCAGTTTTCCCACAAAGGTTGGTATTTATCCATTTTGAACTTGACGGGAAAGTGTGCGTATGTCCACGCAAATCTCAGACCATGCTTACCGCAACTTCTATTGGTTGAGCAACTGTATTGCAAGCAATATGTTCGGGGAAATGAAGGTGTTTGATGCAAGGCAATTATAATAATGGTAGGCTAATAACATATTAAAACATAGGCATAATGATAAAACAGATACATTTACATTTGCCATTGGTAAGGAGATCACATAGCAGCATGATGCCTAATATATTTGTTTTATTTTACTATATTGGCCTAAATCATAATCATATTGCAGGATATCTCTCCTTTTCTGTCATGACTGGGTTATTCCCGCTACACAACAAATATCAGGGTACCATTTATCCATCGCTCATTCAATAGCCCACCATGCTCGAAAGTAAATAGACCAGTAGCCTATTTAAAAAATATTTTACAGTATGTGTAGGCTACAGTTTTGCTATGTGATAGGAGTGCGTGATCACAGCCTATTTAACCTCAGAGCCTATCCCAAGGCAGGAAACATAATCATGTATTGATAAACAAAATTATTGAACAACAATTCGTCTTTTGCATAAAAGTGTGGGCTGTAGACAGTATTTACTTTAAAATAGTTAAATAGACAATCAATCCTGCAGAATGCACCCCCAGTGTTTGGCACTGGCTATAGGCCACATGCATTTTTTGTTTAAAAATGTCACTGCAAAAGATTAAAACATTCTGACCACACCTCTACAGAAATGTGATCAAATTTGCCGTTGCCCTTTCTTTTAGAAACTGTCTTGATCCAGTTCCAAAGTCTCCAAATCATACAGCAAATGAGGGCATTTTTGTTACCATTAAAGGTGAATGGAGGGCAAGGTTGTAGCACTCGTTCACAAGCACAGAAATATAGTATGATATGTTGCATGTGACAGTTTGATAAATCACACTAATTTATTGCGCATGCAAATCCTAGAATCTCCAAGTACGCCAGAATTTAGTGAGACATTTATGCATGTTTGATAAATGAGGCCACTGATTTGCCAGGAGTGTTGATTTAGTTTGGGTGCTGTTATGCTGGAAGTATGTATTCTATGAGTCAGTAGCTGTGTGCCACCACGCCGATCAGTGCGTGCAGATGTTTGGTAGCCTAATCCCTTGCGCTGACTCCCTATCATAATCCCCCCTGGATTTGCTGATTATGTAGTTGACCAGCAATTGCGGTCATAGTATCCTATGTCTAGCCAACTAGTTTAAGCAAATAGAAATATTCCACAATGGCTTCTCTTCTACATTATCTCAATTTTGTACAGGCTATACAAGTACACTTTTAGCAAATAGGCATAGGTTCAGTCAGAAAACTTCAAGACATATCAATAAAGTCAAGATCAATATCCTAAATAACATCCTTCCTAGTTTTCTTCTGCCACCATTGAAAATCATTTCCTAGCGATCAACACAGGACTAATCCAAGCATCTGTCCATCAGCCTCATGGTACCCTGCTGCTGTTGCTCAGTGCCCTTATCTGATTTAAATGGGTGGCTAACAGATGTGTCCACTCACACTCGCTGTAGCCAGATGCACAACTAAACCTGCTCTTTTAATATGTATAATAGATATTTGAGCATCTGTTTGGTTTTTAGTCCGCTCTTATATTAAACAATTACTGGTTGACCAAATGTGTTATTTACAGTGTATATTTGTATCTGCGTTCTCCACGGCTGCCAGAGTCCTCTGTGAGTTCACTTGTGTTACTGGTTAGGTGTGCTCTGAATGTGGAATGTATGATAAGGTGTGATATCTGTTTTGCTGTGGGAGATGAAAAGCATCCTTTAGATGAGTGATATAGACGAGGCTGTGCTGTAAATTTGGTTTGTCTGGTAGCTATGAATGGATCCTCTGTCCCTTTGCACTTCATATGGACATTATCGAGCGCATTCCCACTGGGCACGGACTTAATTTCAGCGTCTAGTTTTGGTTGAGTTGACAACTAACCTAAATTCTACGTGAAATCAATAAAACATTTCACTATGTCATTGGATCTGGTTGAAAAGTTGGGTGAATAAAGTCAGAGATTCCCTTACATTGATGACTTTTTGCAAGTCCAATCAGTTTTCCATGTTTATTCAACATCATCACATCAAATGTTTTTGTTGAAATGACATGGAAAGAACATTTAATCAAACCGTTAGTGGGTTTCCTCAATCATGAATTCCATGATAGCAAGAAGAAATTGTCCAGGCAGTCCTGTGTTGGAAATCCTCACCACTTCCTACCCTGTCCTAGTTCCTGCGTTCTTGATGAAAGTAATCCCGAGGCTGACATGCACCGTGCAGCTCAATGGACACGGCAGGCACCCTGCAGAGACAAACCAAGTTTGGAATGACTTTGCTACCTGGCATAACTATATGATCTGCCGTAGACACATGGTCGGTTGGTTTATACATTGCGTGTTAATTGTTGCCACACATTTCAGTGACATGCATGTGTGGTAGTTTCTTGGTGGACTGGAGAGTGAGTGCCCTGGCAGATGCAGCTTTGCAGGAAGTAGAAAAACCGGCCTTTAATGGTTAGCGTGCAGCAGGCCAACAGCCTGTCAGAAGTGATGTAGTGCAGAAGTGACATTAAATAGATTATGGGATAGTAACATTTAGAGACATTTCATAAAAATTTCATTGGATGGTTCCTGCTGGTATTGAGAAAATGTGTCATAGGGGATATTTTTATTTAATGTATACAATTTTTCCCTCCCTCCAGGAGAGGAAAAATTTTGAAAGAAAAGGAAATCTTTGTTTTCCATAGTAACCTTTGGGAAACATGTACATTTTGCAATGCTTCTGGAATAAGATAAGTGTCCCCAGCAAGCGACTAAAGTGAGTGTCCATTAAGGTTCTGTAACTTTATTTCAGCATTGGAGAGGAGTGCCTGTCAAACTCTCTCAGTTCAAAAGAGAGGCATTGTGCTTGTTTCACATGCAAGGAACTCTTCAGCATTTTCTTCACATTTTCAACTCATTTTGATCTCTTATTGAAGCAGTATTCAGTCGGGCAGCAGTGAAGTTCAGCCAAATGTGTCTGTCCTTCTTAACCAGTAACCGTGCAGCCTTGTCAGAAATCTCCTCCCCACTCACGTAGCTGTATCAATACGGTTGAGAGACACTGTATCAGTCAAAATGTTGAAATAAAATAGATCTTTCGACTTTTTCCTAAATTCATGCTTGATAACGTGCTGGAATTATAATCTGGTTCCTTATGGACGTTATCATCACACCATGAAAGAAAAGTTTCTTAATTTCAAGTCATTCCCCTATATTGCCCTTCCCAGTAGTGACAGGAAATGTTATCATTTTGCATACATTCAATTATATAGATAGGCCTTTAGCGTCTATTAGAGTCCAAAAAGGGTACGCGTATGCACAGCGGTGTTCTAGAATGTTGTTCTTTCATACTTTTTTACTTTTGGAATTCTCCGCATGGCTCAATCATTTTCCCGAAGGACGGTGGTCTCAAAGCCTCGTAGCTATGTCAAAATGGGACCCAGGACTATCATGTCTCTGCATTTGTGGACTCTGATTTACGCTTTAGCCAGTGCTTTGAGTTTTTGATCTATGGTTGCCTGTGTATACATTTTCTTGCTCTTTTTTACCCCTTAGGTACTACTGTACACCGCTACTTTGATTATGATATTGACTGCATTTACAGAGCCAGAAATGCCTCCAGCACTTATTTTCATGAGTGCTCAACCAATGCCATAGTCCAGAAAGCCACTCATCTCTGCACAGTCCCTACTGTGTGAGTACAATCTCAGTTGAAAAGCGCTGTAATTCCACGGGACTCCTGACCAAACCGGGAAGGTTTGGCAGGACTATTAGGCAGGCCCCTAGTTGTTGACTATGAAGTCTAAGTATTTTCTTTGGAGCGTCACGACTATGGGGGAATGACTTTTATGACAAATAACTGTGCAGTCCAAGGGTCTTGCCTCTGAGGTTGTTGCCACACTGGCGCTTTAAAGAACAACAGGGCAAAGAGCAGCAAATAAAGACAAATGCTCTGTGTCAGTTCTTTAGCACCACTTTTCTGCTGCTCTCTGCTGTTTTTTAAAAAGTAAACAGTGCTGTGTGATTCTTCATAACATCATTATGGATGAGAAGGAGGCTGCAGGCCCCTGATACTACTTTGCCAGTGCACAGACAGCGGTTTACACACCTCCTGTGTCATATCTGGGTGTTCTCTGCCCGCCGAGGAGCCAAATTGTTTGTTCATTGGGATCATTGGGTGTAGTGTCAGTCATTGTTTTGAAGCAGGCATTGTTTTTGCCAAGCTGAGTTGTCAGTGGTGTAGGCAGCAATCTTGCCATATGTATGCAAATGGGAATAGCGGAGAGACATGTACTATATCTGAATACTTTAGAACATTTCTACATTTGAATACCCATATCAATCACCCTGGCACAACAATAGATACTCTATGTTTTGTATGAGAAGGGTTTTAACTGAGGGAGACATTTGACACAGCCCTCAGGTCCATTCTCCAGTATAGCGTCATGTCCAATGGTTCATTTATAGTGTTTTTAGACAGAACTGTGTGGGACTGAGGGACCAAAGGGTTTCAACAGAGGGTTTCTTTTCAGAGAAAGAGGACATCCCTGACTGTCCATCCCTGTCAGCTCTAACCCTTTGACCTTCTTTTACACAAATTGGTTGTTTGTACAGCATCATGTTTTATTCCATGTGTTCTAAAAACATGAACTAGCTGACAGCAGCACAAAACCCAGCAGTGGTGTTTTTGTGGAGCAGCACTTTTATATAAAAGCATTTCAAAAGTGAAGTAACGTGGTGGTAAATCTATCAGCATTGCTAAAAGAAAACATTGAGCATTGAGCCTCTTGTTCAAGCAGACAATTCAAGCAGACAGATAACATGCATCTAAAGAAGTTATGAAGTAGACCTTTACTGCAGTCAAATTACCTAGTGGTCTCATGGGTGGAATGTTATTCATATCTTTTATTATTTCATAATTCAACAACATTCTTTTTTTTTTAACTGACGGAAATCCGGTGTTTCTATGTCAACGGTTTTGTTATATTTCAGTCTTCTGTGATGTACTGTTACGTACACTTAGGTTGGAGTCATTATAACTCGTTTTTCAACCACTCCACAAATGTCTTGTTAACAAACTTTAGTTTTGGCAAGTCGGTTAGAACATCTACTTTGTGCATGACACAAGTAACATTTCCAGCAATTGTTTACAGACAGATTATTTCACTTATAACTCACTGTATCACAATTCCAGTGGGTCAGAGGTTTACAGACACTAAGTTGACTGTGCCTTTAATAAACAGCTTGGAAAATTCCAGAAAACGATGTCATGGCTTTAGAAGCATCTGATAGGCTAATTGACATAATTTGAGTCAATTGGAGGTGTACCTGTGGCTGTATTTCAAGGCCTACCTTCAAACTCAGTGCCTCTTTGCTTGACATCATGGGAAAATCAAAAGAAATCAACCAAGACCTCAGAAAAACATCTCCACAAGTCTGGTTCATCCTTGGGAGCAATTTCCAAACGCCTGAAGGTACCACGTTCATCTGTACAAACAATAGTACGCAAGTATAAACACCATGGGACCACACAGCTGTCATACCGCTCAGGAAGGAGACGGGTTCTGTCTCCTAGAGATGAACGTACTTTGGTGCAAAAAGTGCAAATCAATCCCAGAACAACAGCAAAGGACCTTGTGAAGATGCTGGAGGAAACAGGTACAAAAGTATCTATATCCACAGTAAAACAGGTCCTATATCGCCATAACCTGAAAGACCGCTCGGCAAGGAAGAAGCCACTGCTCCAAAACGCCATAAAAAAGCCAGACTACAGTTTGCAACTGCACATGGGGACAAAGATCACACTTTTTGGAGAAATGTCCTCTGGTCTGATGAAACAAAAATAGAACTGTTTGGCCATAATGACCATTGTTATGTTTGGAGGAAAAAGGGTCTTCCAAATGGACAATGACCCCAAGCATACTTCCAACGTTCTGGCAAAATGGCTTAAGGACAACAAAGTCAAGGTACTGGAGTGGCCATCACAAAACCCTGACCTCAATCCTATAGAACATTTGTGGGCAGAACTGAAAAAGCGTGTGCGAGCAAGGAGGCCTACAAACCTGACTCAGTTACACCAGCTCTGTCAGGAGGAATGGGCCAAAATTCACCCAACTTATTGTGGGAAGCTTGTGGAAGGCTTACATTTGACCCAAGTTTAACAATTTAAAGGCAATTCTACCAAATACTAATTGAGTGTATCTAAACTTTCTTACCCACTGGAAGTGTGATGAAAGAAATAAAATCTGAAATAAATAATTCTCTCTACTATTATTCTGACATTTTACATTCTTAAAATAAAGTGGTGATCCTAACTGACGTAAAACAGGGAATTTTTACTAGGATTTACTAGGTATTTTATTTGACTTTAGTTAATTAATTTGACCATAAAAAAAATACGAGCACACATAAAACTTGAAAAGCCATACATGTACATGCACATGAGTAAAATCATCGAGGATAACACACAGTAAAGTCTGGGACTTATTTCCGTTGTGGTCCTCTTGAGACATGATGGTTAGGCAATATCCAACACGGTTGAACACAGAATGACAGCGAGATAATAAAATATAAAAACGAAGAGGAACATCTATCTCATCATTGTAGTTACATCGTAGGGTATACTTTTGTTTCAAAGTAGATTTGTTTAAGACTACCAAGAAACACTCTGTGTGACCCTGATTTAGCCCACTGCAGTAAAAGGTTCATCTGTTGAAAAGTTTAGACCAGTACAGAGAGTCCTTGTACTTCAGCTCAAGCATTGAACTTGTTGAACTGTCAGTATTCTTGAATACGTAAGAATAATAATATAATAAAAAATATCTACCACAATGAACCAGTGGTGTAATATTTATCATATTTATATTATATATACCTCACATACGACCCGTAATAAGGCTAAGCAATTAGCCCATTAAATGGTTTTCTGACTCCAGAAAGATGATTTAGAAATATGAAAGATACTATAGTTAAGTTACAGTAATAGAAAGGTCAAGAAAGGAATAAGAATTGTCTATATCATAAGCAAATATTTTATTAACATTGTAAAATGAATGATTCACACACAAGGCATAAGCTTAAGTTACCAAGCATTAACAAGCATTACAAGGCATTATTCTAGGCATGATCAGAGGGAGAGAAGTCATCACCTGAAAGGGCATGCCCCAAGAGTCCATGAGGATGAGAGAGAGAGTGTAGGTATCTCACTAGCACAGGTCTCACCAGAAAGAGAAGCTAAGACCCTTTTATACCCATTTTACCATGTTTAGATTTAAAATCTGAGTTGTTTGCAGGTAGTATTACTGTAAAGTTAACCTCTAATCAGATATCAGACCTACAGGATGTAAAGGAAACAGAACCTCTGCTTCACGGAGGTGTGACAGAATTGGGGATGGCCTGAGCAACACAGAGAAGGCTGAATTCCCGAGAAGGCAATAAAACCTCTTGCATACAGTTGATAAGAGTCACTTCAGGGGCTGGCTCGCCCTACAACAGCTCATCGTTTTACTCAAGTACTATATTCCAGCCAGCAACACTTCAATGGCCCAATGACCCAACAATTAAAATCAGCCTACCTCCTAATGCATCTGCCTGCACTGTCCTGTTTTTTTTCTTCATAAAAGGTGAAAAAGCCAAAAACGGCAATTTGTGTTAAAAGGCTTTTTATTTGCTGAGAGGCATTTGGTCAGCTCTAAGAGATCAGTCTACAGCTGGAGGTGTTGTGGTCTCACAGACCATAGATTGGATTTCAATACAACAAATCTCCTATTCTTACAGGATGGTAAATCATGTCTGCCACCTTTTACCTCCTGCCTTTAGGGGATGGGAAAGGAGAATTCTGTCCAGATCTTTCCATAAAAGTATTGTCTGAATTGAGGTATTAGCAGACTTTGAAGTTGGAAATACAGTGTGTTTGTAATGTAATAACATAGTTATTAAGGTTAGTTAAACATCCAATATGTATACATTAGTAAGGAGATAAAGTGAGATAATGAATTGGTTTTGCTCTTGTACAGTAGTTACATTATAACATATTCTACATCAAGGCAGCTCCATCTCCTGCAGTATTTCTTGCTTCATCATTCAGTTAGTTAACACCCTAGCTGTATTCCACTCATATTGCCTCAATCCTGTGCTTTAGCTATGTACGGTATGTTGGAAAATATGTTAGAGCTAGATGTGGGCTTCTTTTGGCTTAGAGGCACAACAATCCTTGGGGTATGGTACAAACTGTGTTGTTCCTGCATCACTTCCTTACTCAAACATGGTGTGATACGGTCCCTCCTTGGGAACAGATTCGATTGAAGGCCTAATAAGAGTAACATCAGCTTGTGTAAATATCTGAGCACTGGAACTATTGCATTATTAACTATGCTTTATGTGGGGGCTTCTAACAACTAATTTCCAAGCTATCACAGCAAGAGGGCAAGTTTGTGTTTTTTTCTTCAGAATGCACTTAAATTGCAGATGAAGGAATTATTTTGATCTTTTAACACTTTGTTATCGTTGTACCACTGGGGAAAATTCTCTGATGTTGCAATTATTTTTGAGAGGAAAATGGTACCCCCCCCCCATAGGGTGGGCCTGTGATTTGTGAGCCTTCTTTCCCCCACCATTTATTGGAATACAAATATGCTTAATAAAAACAACATGCCCCAGAAGGCATTGTTATTTTCTTTTCACATAGTTGAGATGAAAGAAAAGTTGGATGAATTGGGATCACTAGATGACTCAACAGAATGTCACAATGTTCTGGCACTGTTTTATGGTTTCTAGTGGATTGAATTTGATTTGATAGAATACAATCTTGTAAAACAAGTTCGACCAGAAACAAATACAAGGCCATTTGAATATCCTGATTCACAACAGTCTGCATTCTGTAGACTTTAGACAATTCATTATGAAAAACACACCGGTATCAATTCATATGAATATGAATACTGCTAGTATTCATCCTATGAATAGTATGTTGTATCCAAAGCCTGTGTTATTTATGTAGTAATTGTGAAGCATACAGTCTGCTGATGGCTGTCTTTGTTTAATTATGAATATTCAGAACAATACATTACATACATTTCTTGGAAGGTTTGACACTGCACAGCAGAAGTACTCTTCGTGTACTCCTCTCATTTATACAGATAGTAAAATGTCCCCTGTTGTTCTTATAAGTGAAAATGTTTTTGCTAATGTTTTCAAGGAATTGTTAAAGCTTATGAAAGCTACATGCAAATAGCAAAATAATGACCTCCAAGAGCTGCTATTAAGCAATAAGGGAGTCCTTCCTCTTTCTGGTGCATTTTAAACATGGGGACTTACCTGGGTGATTGACAGAACATCAGCTGAAAGGGCAGAACAGGCTAAGAATTATATGAAAATGTTTATTCAGTGTTAAAATGCTATCCAGGAGCACACTGGTGGACACACTATCCATGCTAGAAAAGCAGGAAAATATGACTCATGAGGTGAAATAATTGACAGCTATATTCAAGGGAAGTAGGCCACCAGAATGGCTTAGTTTATGTGTATATAATCCACTATAGAGTACTGTGTATGCAGCGAGCAGCGTTATCTAGTCTGCCTTACAAGTGTACAAAGCAACACGCCATGAAGTATCTGCTGTCAAATACACATCAATCACAGCAGATTATGAAAAGTCTCTTCTCTGCTTGCCATGTTAAAAAGGTCAGCAATTTAAAGGGATAGTTCGAGATTTTGGCAATGAAGCCAGAGTCATATGAACTTGTGGATACCATTTTAAGCTAGTTAGCATTTGGCCTGTGAAACTACCTCTAACTTCCTTCATACTGGACACAGATACATAAAAATGGTATCCACGGGTTCATCTGACTCTGGGGAAATAGATTCAAATTGCCATAATCCCTAAAGATCTCTTGAAACCATCTTGAAGAATCCAAATAGTCTGTTTCATACAGTCATTCTATCAATAGAAATGTCCATATACTGTCCTGTATGGCAGGCGAGTTATGATGTACTGTACCAGTGAGCCTGGGATGTGATTCAATTTCCTCTGAATGCAACTATTCTTTTTCTTTATATTCGTTATTTATCCATGTGAATCATGTTGAGACGAATATCTATTTTATAAGGGAGCGCTGGCACAATTGTCATTGTCATTCTTTTCGCTGTATTTCCTACAAGGAAATCCAAGCATCCATGTCAAGTATGGTTTGGGGTGTTGATGTTGATGCTGTATTCTCGACTTCACAGAAAGGGTAATGCTGCATTCTCGACTTCACAGAAAGGGTAATGCTGCATTCTCGACTTCGCAGAAAGGGTAATGCTGCATTCTCGACTTCACAGAAAGGGTAATGCTGCATTCTTTGACATCATTATATGGAGTTGAATAACTGCGCACGACTCCAGTTGTTCAGCCTTTATTGGGTTTTATAATGAGGAAACACATTCTATTGTAATCCAGCTGGTGTGCGACACCACAGTGAGTAGGGGATCGAGAGACATGATGATGTAAGTAATGAAGCCTGTAATATCACCCTGGATGGTCTACAAGCCTTAACTGTCCACTGCCAATATCTAGTCACCACCGATAACACCCACTGTGTTTCAGCTGGGCCTTTTATCAGGGAACAGATGATGATGGTACCAGTCTGTTAGTGAAATGAGGCACTGATGTTGTAGCCTAGTTTCAGAGATGTTAGTGCTTTAGCCAATCCCTTGGACTATGGCTGCCATGCCATATGTCTGGCATAGCATGGCACGGCAACGATAGTCAGGGGAATTGGCTACTAAATCACATGCATGCGAATGGGAATTGGTTTGGTTGATATGAGAAGTGATTAATACTTCAAGTTGATACTTGTAGCTTGTAGTTCTAGGCAAATCTTTTGGATATTCAATCTATATTTTTGTGAACATTACTGGAATATTTATTGATCAGAACAGGCTTCTTGAATCATGTCTTATATCTTTAAACAGTACAGCAATTGTATCATCAACAGCACTCTTGGACATCTTGATAGTTGAGCAGTTTTATAGTAGTGTCTCTGTTTATTGTGCTCCGAGCTGGCAGAGGCTGCACCGCTTCAGGATCATTCTATTTGACACTCATGAAACGCTTGCTGCATGAAACACTAGCTTATAGGGCGAAGAAAGGGATTTGTGTGCTGTGTTTTAGCTCTAAACTGTCTGCTCCTTTGTTCTGATGTTCATTATGGTGGTTATACAACAAGTCAAACCAATGCAACACACTGGTTCCAGACAGAGTATTATGAGATTCTCACAGACAGGGAGTGTTTCACCGTCGCCATAGCTTACCTTAGCTTGGTAACATCCCAATACAAAGAACCATGAGAAGGAGAATGTAGGTATATGTATTTTCGGAGGTTGATAGCCATACATTGTGAGCCATATAGTAGTTTCTTTACATTTTTACAAGTAGGCCTGGAATAACTATAACAATGGGCTTAGCTATAGTTTTAACTATGCATGGTGGAAATTAAAAACATTTCCGGGGGAAAAAATAGTTACTTTGTACGTGACTATAACTTTTTGAATGCAGATCCCCCAAAAAAGGACTACTTTTGCAAACTATTTTAATACAGATCTCAAAAAGTGACTACTTTGAGGCCTCCCGAGGGTTGCAGCAGTCTAAGGCACTGCATCGCAGTAGTAGAGGCATCACTACAGACTACACTTCGATCCCAGGGTCAATTTGGCAGTGCACAGTTGTCTGGGTTAGGAGAGGGTTTGTCCCATCGTGCTCTAGCGACTCCTTGTGGTGGACCCGGGCGCATGCCAGTTGCACAGCGTTTCCTCCAGCACATTGGTTCGGCTGGCTTCCGGGTTCAGCGAGCAGTGTGGCTTGGCAGGGTCGTCTTTCAGAGGACGAATGGCTCTCTCCCGGGTCCGTATGGGAGTTGCAGCGATGGGACAAGACTGTAACGACCAATTTGATATTACGAAAAAGGGGTAAAAAAAACTAAGGGACAACTTTTCAAAACTGTTTGAATACAGATCTCAGAAGTAACTACTTTGTTAACTATTTGAATACAGATCTGAGAAAGCAACTGCTTTTTAGAAATATTTAAATATTTGAAACACAACCATTCTTTTTTTAAATTTCCGTTCCACTGTTTCGACCAGCAAAATAAAGTTCTGAACTGCTTCGAATCTCCCAAAAAGTAATGGTTTATATTGTTCCTTTCTGTTCCTTTTTAAACCTCTGAAAACGACATGTTTTTACATTGAGCTCGACAATAAATTACTTGACCAATCACTGCAGATAGAGCAGCTCGCTATGAACTTGTCTGTCCAATGTAATGGAGTGTGTAGGGTGCAAGACGGAACTGGAATTTTAAGGGTGGAGAGAGAACAAGAGATGGTGAAGGAGGACGCTTTTTTTATTTACCTTTATTTAACTTGGCAAGTCAGATAAGAACAAATTCTTATTTAAAATGACAGCCTACCAGGGAACAGTGGGTTAACTGGCAGAACAACAGATTTTTACCTTGTCAGCTTGGGGATTTGATCCAGCAACCTTTTGGTTACTTGCCCAACACTCTAACCACTAAGCTACCTGCCGCTTGTAGCGCTGGGAATCTTGTGATGATATGCATTATCTGAATTAAGCCCACAGAATTATACCTAAAGAGGTGCGGCATCTATCTGTATTTTTTATTTTTTATTTAACCCTTATTTTACCAGGTAACTTGACTGAGAACACATTCTCATTTACAGCAACGACCTGGGGAAAAGTTACAGGGGAGAGGAGGGGGTATGAATGAGCTAATTGGAATTCTATCAAGGAACTTTGAATGCCTTTGAACTTCCGAGAGTTGGCTTAACGTTGGACCAGAGCTAGCTAGCTAGCTAGCAAGCTAGCTCTGCACAAGCTCTGCTTGTGTGCCGCTCTGCACACACAAGCTTGTTAGCTAGCTAGCTAGCAAGCTAGCAAGCTAACAAGCTTGTGTGTGCAGAGCGGCACAATAATTTTAATAAAAACACGTTTTACCTTTTTTTTGTTAACCCAATGTGAAACGTGATAACTATTGTATCCTTAACTAGCAGTAAAAAAAGTTAATCCATAGTCTTCTCAAATAAAAGAGCTCTCTTCCTAATTTCTGAATCACGCTTGTAGGCTCCAGTAGCTTCGGAGGGGGAGGGGCAGATAGCCTACATGCACACACACTGGCAAAGATTTTCAGCTGTCAGGCAGACACTGGAAAATGTTTTTTGAGAGGCGTGAATACTTTCAGCACATAACATATAAGGAGAGAAAATAAATTCCTATTGGGTGTGATGCCTGGTCGTGTGTACTATTCAGGCTATAATTATGCAATCCTGTGGTACTATACCTTCTGCAGGCATTTTTAAAACATTCCAAATGACAACAAATGTGTTATGATAGATTTTGGTCAAGACATCTTTAAGATTAGAATGTCTAACATCCATAACGGAGGGTGTATCATCTAAAGCGGTCATTTTTTGCTCTCTAAAGTAAGAATTGAAATGACTTTTTCATATTATTATCGTTTTTGTGTTCAGCCAAGCCTTTTCTTCAAAATGGCTATCCATGCTAACTCACAGACATTCTCCCAAAAAGCTTGTCCGTTTCATGTAACATCCATTATTAGCTTTATTTCTCCATCATGCCAATATTTAGTCAGCTTTTTTGTGTATACATAAGGTTGCAAAGTGAGGGTATATTACTGAAAACATTCTAAGTTTAACAGTAAACTACCAGAAGTTTGGTAACTTTAAAGGATTTTATGTAATTTGTCACAAGATGTCTAGTGGCACTTTTGGCTACTTCAGATTATCACAGGTGTCTGTAATTATCTCGGGCCCTCTGTGTGGCCTTATGACATGTAAAACATATCAAAACTAAAATACATTGATTTTAAAATAACAACATATATATGACAAAGCTGAAAAAACATTATCCTAAATATAAACCACCAACCATCTGTGTTAAATATGAGGGTTTCAGCATGAAATATTCTTTATATATTTTTTACACACTTTTATTTATTTTAGGTCAATGTCTTTGTTGTTGTTTTGGCACCAAACTGGTGGCAATCGTGAAAAAAGTCAATAGTTGGAAGAGTTGCAGAGTTAATTGATGTTATGTTATGTTATTTTCTCTTGAACCATATGGTCTATCCACTAGAAACGCATGGACAATATGGACACATATATAAAAAATAAATTCTATATATGAATACATTTTTTATAAGTTATTCAAGTATAAGTTACTACATTTACCGCCATTGATTACCTGTTAATTACCAAAATTACTAAAGATTCTGGTAACTTTCGTAAATTACCTGTACTCTCCCCCCAAGTGGTACTATAGACACACACATCAAAAGCTTCATTTCTATTTTGTTTGTCCATTCTGTGAGACATTAAAACGTTTTTTTTTAATGCTGGAATCACCCTCCTTTCTTATATGTAGCTATTGTATTTACTTCCTTACAACAGTTTTTAATGTTTCTGTTCCCATTCATGGATGTGCTTTATCCTGGAAGGGACTGTTGTAATATTGTCATGGTGTGAACTGGCTGTGGGTGCTCCTTGGATCTTTCTACTACATCAATAGTCTCTGTGGCAGGACTATGAGAGAGAGACATCCCAGTTAAGACTTCAAAGTAAATACATGTCTGGTAGACCATGTCTGTCAAAACCTTTATCACAGTTGAAGTTCACATGGTTTCTGATTAATTAGGACACCTGTAGTCATTACTGAAGCATTACGAATGCCCAGTAAAATACAATATCTGATAATTATACAATAGCTTATGTAATAACTCATTCTGTCATTCTCTTAGCTCTATTGAGGCATAGTGTATTGTAAATGTGTAAATGTTGAGCCTACCTTTGTATGTGTTATAATAGGCATATGCTATGATGTATGTATCCTTGTAAGTATACTGTAGGTATACATCATTCAGGAAAGCTAATCAATGGTTAGTAATCTGACCTCCATTGCTCACCACGCACCATTTGGTACAATATCATGACATGTCTCCATTTTACCAAGTCACACTACAAACGAAAGACATTGGACATCGCAAAGCTTCTCACAGAAAAGCCTTCAGGCTACAAAGCTATACTGAAGAAAAATATTAATGCAACATGCAACAATTTCAAAGATTTTACTGAGTTACAGTTCATATGAGGAAATCAGTCAATTGAAATAAATAAATTAGGCCCTCCCTAATCTATGGAATTCACATGCCTGGGAATACATATATGCATCTGTTGGTCACAGATACACAAAAAAAAGGTAGGGGCGTGGATCAGAAAACCCGTCAGTATCTGGTATGACCACCATTTGCGTCATGCAGCGCGACACATCTCCTTTGCATAGAGTTGATCAGGCCATTGATTATGGCCTGTGGTATGTTGTCCCACTCCTCTTCAATGGCTGTGCGAAATTGCTGGATATTGGCGGAAACGGGAACACTCTGTCATACACGTCAACTCAGAGCATTCCAAACTTGCTCAATGGGTGACATGTCTGGTGAGTATGCAAGCCATGGAAGAACTGGGATATTTTCAGCTTTAAGGAACTGTGTACAGATCCTTGCGACATGGGGCTGTGTATTATCGTGCTGAAAAATGAGGTGATGGCGTAGGATGAATGGCACGACAATGGGCCTCAGGATCGCATCACGGTATCTCTGTGTATTCAAATTGCCATCAATAAAATGCAATTGTGTTTATTGTCCGTAGTTTATGCCTGCCCATACCATAACCCCACCGCCACCATGGGGCACTTTGTTCACAACGTTGACATCAGCAAACCGCTCGCCCACACAACGCCATACACGTGGTCTGCGGTTGTGAGGCCCGTTGGAAGTACTGCCAAATTCTCTAAAATGACATTGGAGGCTTGCCAACTGCACGCACCCTCAAAACTTGAGACATCTGTGGCATTGTGTTGTGTGACAAAACTGCACATTTTAGAGTGGCCTTTTGTTGTGCCCAGCACAGAGTGCACCTGTGTAATGAACATGCTGTTTAATCAGCTTCTTGATATGCCACAGCTGTCAGGTGGATGGATTCTTGGGAAAGGAGAAATGCTCAGTAACAGGGGTGTAAACACATTTCTAGGATATTTTATTTCAGCCAATGAAACATGGGACCAACACTTTACCTGTTGCATTAATATCTTTTTTCAAAATATTTAAATGTTGCAATTATCTTTTGATCCTTTGCGTAAATTAAACACTTCTGCCATAATGCCGAAAATGTAAGTACTTTGAAACATGCTTTGTGTGTCATTCATTTGTAATTTACGGTGGTATAATATACAGTCAGTCTTCAGTACATTTTAATGAGGACGAATGGAAACTGAAACCGTCTTGCATTGGACCGAACAAATGTAATTATAGCAATTCATTTTTTTTACAGATGTGTTATTATATAAACAAATTATATTTACAGAAATAGCTATACGTAGACAAGGCATACAAGGTTATGCATGTCATTGAGGTGGTCCAAATGAATAGTTGATCTTGCAGCCAGCTCTTCCCAGCTGATGCTAAAGGAAATACATCTTGTCAATAAGCAGAGTGAGGAAATATAGCTTCAATCTTGAAGGAGAGGGATTCATTAGAAGACACTGATTGAAATAAATTAAGATAAGATATTACATGTGACCCACTCAGACAAATCCAGGCTTCATTCTCAGTCCTTATTTTTCAGAAAGTGAAGAAAATACAATACTCTGGTCCCATATTGATTTCCTGCTCCTAGTGTTTTGAAACATATGATTATTGCATTACTCAAGCATGTCTTTGAAATGTAGTATTACATTTCAGTAAGCAAGAACTGAAGGAGACTTTCAGTGCTGCTTCTGCCTCTGTTTCGATAGTGAAATGCTAACAAGAGCCTGGTTGTGGCGTAATGGGATGGTGTGGGTTATTACATTATTATATACTTCTACTCTATGAATAAACATGTATTTACCCGAGGGACATAAGATTATTGCAGCTTGTTTTTTATAGAAGCTTTGCAAATGGTACATTGCATTACTTAACTTGTCATATTGCTGTAATACCTTTCTATCCAGTGTACACAGTGTTTCCAGAGGCAGCTTCTGACATTTGCCTCAGACTTATTCTGTATTCTTCTCTCAGACTCTATGGCAAGCTGCGCAAATCTTACTGCCTACCCCCACTGTGTTTCATTTACATATTTATTCCTCTCCCTGCTACTCAAAACCAAATACCTCTCCCATTTGGCACTTTTTAATGTGTTTGTCAAAACAGTTAGTAAATTAAACAAATTCCGCAATTTAATCAATTCAAGGAAAACCGCAATGCGGGTTCATTCAGATTGTTTATGTTGTATTTCAAGGATGGTTTTGTGTAAATATGCATTGACAAGGTCCGTAACAGGAACCGCTCCAATAAAGTGTAAATATTCTAAGATAACCCTCAGAGGAACCAACAAAACCTCAAACATCAGCACATAAGGCAGTTAGCTGTTATTCCTTAGAAGTCTGTGCAAACATTTTAGACCCCTAAAAAGAGGTACTCTGTTTTAAGCTCATTGTTTTCATATTTACTTTGAATAATCACTAGTTTCGAGATGCATACAGAATATATACAGTATATATACAGTACCAGTCAAAAGTTTGGACTAGTGGTCGAAAAAGTACCCAATTGTCATACTTGAGTAAAAGTAAAGATACTTTAATAGAAAATGACTCAAATAAAAGTAAAAGTCACCCTGCAATTTCCTACTTGAGTAAAAGTCTAAAGGTTTTTGGTTTTAAATATACTTAAGTATCAAAAGTAAATGTAATTGCTCAAATATACTTAAGTATCAAAAGTAAAAGTATAAATCATTTCTAATTCCTTATATTAAGCAAACCAAAAGGCACCATTTTCTTATTATTTTAAGTTACGGATAGCCCGGGGCAGGCACCAACATTCAGACATCATTTACAAACGAAGCATGTGTTTAGTGAGTCCGCCAGATCAGAGGCAGTAGGGATGGCCAGGAATGTTCTCTTGATAAGTGTGTGAATTAGACACTTTTCCTGTCCTGCTAAGCATTCAAAATGTAACGAATACTTTTGGGTGTCAGGGAAAATGTATGGAGTAGAAAGTACATCATTTTCTTTTGGAATGTAGTGAAGTAAAAGTAAAACATTTCAAAAATATAAATAGTTAAGTAAAGTACAGATGCCCAAAAAAACTACTTAAGTAGTACTTTCAAGTATTTTTACTTAAGTACTTTACACCACTGGTTTGGACATAGCTACTCTGTCACGTATACTCCCTCTCCGGCCTCTAGGTCATCAGGCTGCTGATTATTCCGCACACCTGTCACCATCGTCTCGTACACCAGCACCTCATGACACTCACCTGGACTCCATCACCTCCTTGATTATCTTCCCTATATCTGTCACTCCCCTTGGTTCTTTCCTCAGGTGTTATTGACTCTGTTGTCATGTCGGTGCGTTATTTGTGTTTCGTTTATTTATTAAAACACTCACTCCCTAAACTTGCTTCCCGACTCTCAGCGCACTCGTTAAATACTCATTCAAGGGTTTTTCAAAACTATGAAATACACATATGGAATCATGTACTAACCAAAGTATGATGTGTTAAATTAATCAAAATATATTTTATATTTGAGTTTCTTCAAAGTAGCCACCCTTTGCCTTGATGACAGCTTTGCACACTCTTGGCATGCTCTCAACACCTTCCCACATATGCTGAGCACTTGATGGCTGCTTTTCCTTTACTCTGCAGTCCAACTCATCCCAAACCATCTCAATTGTGTTGAGGTCAGGTGATTGTGGAGGCCAGGTCATCTGATGCAGCACTCCATCACTCTCCTTCTTGGTTAAATAGCCCTTGTCATTGTCCTGTTGTTTAAGTGTGCCTTGAATTCTAAATAAATCACTGACAGTGTCACCAGCAAAGCACCCCCACACCATCACAACTCCTCCTTCATGCTTCATGTTGAGAACTACACATGCAGAGATAATCTGTTCACCTACTCTGCATCTCACAAAGACATGGCGGTTGGAACCAAAAATCTCACATTTGGACTCATCAGACCAAAGTACAGATTTCCACCTGTACAGATTTGCTCATGTTTCCTGGCCCAAGCAAGTCACTTCTTCTTATGTGTGTCCTTTACTAGTGGTTTCTTTGCAGCAATTCGACCATGAAGGCCTGATTCACGGCGTCTCCTCTGAACAGTTGATGATGAGATGTGTCTGTTACTTGAACTGTGAAGCATTTATTTGGGCTGCAATTTCTGAGGCTGGTAACTCTAATGAACTTATTCTCTGCAGCAGAGTTAACTCTGGGGCTTCCTTTCATGTGGCGGTTCTCACGAGAGCCAGTTTCATCATAGTGCTTGATGGTTTTTGCGACTGCACTTGAAGAAACTTTCAAAGTTCTTGAAATTTTCTGAATGGCTTAAAGTAATGATGGATTGTCGTTTCTCTTTGCCTTTTTGAGATGTTCTTGACATAATATGGACTTGGTTACTACATGATTTCGTATGTGTTATTTCATAGTTTTGATGTCTTCACTATTATTCTACAATGTAGAAAGTAATAAAAATAAAGAAAAACCCTTGAATGAGTAGGTGTGTCCAAACTTTTGACTGGTACAGTACTGTGTGTACTGTGTGTACAAAACATTCTGAACACCTGCTCTTTCCATGACATAGACTGACCAGGTGAATCCAGGTGAATGATCCCTTACTGTTGTCAATGGTTAAATCCACTTCTATCAGTGTAGATAAACGGGAGGAGACAGATTAAAGAAGGATTTTTAAGCCTTGAGACAATTGAGACATGGATTGTGTATGTGTGCCATTCAGAAGGTAAATGGGTAAGATAAAAGATTGAAGTGCCTTTGAACAGGGTAGGTGCTAGGCGTACCGGTTTGTGTCAAGATCTGTAAAGGTGCTGAGGTTTTCACGCTCAACAGTTTCCCGTGCGTATCAAGAATGGTCCACCACCCAAAGGTCATCCAGGCAACTTGACACAACTGTGGGAAGCATTGGAGTCAACATGGGCCAGCATCCCTGTGGAACGGGGGGTACAACTCAAAACTCAATATTAGGAAGGGGCACTTGATGTTTAGTATACTCTGTGTATATCACCAGAGGATACTGAAGGGAGAACGGTTCATAATAATGTCTGTAATGGAGCAGATGGAATGGCATGGAAACCATGTGTTTGATGTATTTGTTATCATTCCACTCCAGTCATTAGAACGAGCCCGTTCTCCCGAATTAATGTGCAACCAACCTCCTGTCGTGTATATATATTATTTAGTCCTCTCAAAAAATGTGTTGTTTTTTGGGGGTTGGTGTTGAGCAGGCGAGATGAAAGGGAAATTTGTAATTCAAATTTCTACAATGCAGCAATTGATTGTGTCAGCCACTGAATGAATCAGTAATTGGATCATATTTGTCTTTCAACAGCAGAAGAATGACTATATGTAATACATATTCAAAGACTGACTATAACAAAAGCCCTGCATCAAAATTACCATGTAATGTTTAAAAGTTCACCATTAACTACTTTTCTACCAAAATAGAGAGCATTACTGTATATTGTCTATAGGGCAACAGGGTACATTAAGCTAATGTTTTAAAAGTACTGCCCTGGGACACTGCGTCTCTGGATGGCATTGATTTTATTTGTCTCCCCCTGCAGATCCCCCCCCCCTCCCATCTTCCCTCCTGCCCTCTACATCGAAGGCCCACCGGAGCACACAGAGAATTACTATCCCACTGACACAATGCAGGCGTTTTGAGGTTTGGGTACTGATCTCATGCCGATACCCCTGGTATTTCTGCTGGGGAATAAAACACATCGGACGTTGACACTAGTGGGATCGCTGGAGTTTTTCACACCCATTCTCTTGCTATGTCTTGCAACATTTATGAACATAACAGTGAATGGGTATTATTCTGTGTAGGTACGCCACTGTATGTTTCAGAGGGAGCTTCTAAAATAGGCTTAAAATAGGATTCTCTCTATTTGTCAAGGATATGGAAAGGCATGTAGTAATCGCTGTGCCAAAAATGAAAATAAGTGCTCTTTTTTTTGTTTTCCCTCTAACTTTTTAGTTAATAGAATAGGCTCCAGCTTGACTTTGGTAGGCAGAAAAAGGGAGTAATGTATGTTTAATTTTTTTTATAGTACTTCTGAACCAGCCCATCAGCAACTCTCTATAAAACCAACGCTGTGCATTCAGAGTTACATGTAATAGCGATTTGGTGAAAGAGAATATTGAGTCATTTTTATAACTAATTTATTTCATTCATTCATTGATGTATACTTTAAGGCAATCTCTTTGCACATTTCTCTCTCAAGGCTTAATTTCTTATACATCCATCATTTACTAGATCTAAATATACAGTGCCTTCAGAAAGTATTCATACTTTGAATACAGACTTAAATTGAGATTTTGTTGTCACTGGCCTTCACACAATACCCCATAATATAAAAGTGGAATTATGTTTTTATATTTTTTTTTACAAATTAATAAAAAACGAAAAGCTAAAATATCTTGAGTCAATATGTATTCAACCCCTTTGTTATGGAAAGCCTAAATAAGTTCAGGAGTAAAAATTTGCTTAACAAGTCACATAAGAATTTGCATGGACTCACTGTGTGCAATAATAAATGTAAATGTAATAGTGTTTAACACAAGGTCCCTCAGTCGAGCACTGAATTTCAAACACAGATTCAACCACAAAGAACAAAGAGGTTTTCCAATGACTCGCAATGAAGTGCACCTATTGGTACAGTAGATAGGTAAACATTTTAAAAAGCAGACATTGAATATCGCTTTAAGAATGGTGAAGTTATTAATTACACTTTGGATGGTGTATCGATACACCCTGTCACTACAAATATACAGGCATCCTTCCTAACTCAAATCAAATCAAACTTAATTTGCCACATGCGCCGAATACAACAAGTGTAGACTTTACCGTGAAATGCTTATTTACAATCCCTTATCCAACAGTACAGTTCAAGAAGAGAAAATATTTACCAGATAGTGTCACGTTCCTGACCTGTTTTCTGTTAGTTTTTGTATGTGTTAGTTGGTCAGGACGTGAGTTTGGGTGGGCAGTCTATGTTTTCTGTTTCTATGTTGGTTAATGGGTACCTAATATGGTTCTCAATTAGAGGCAGGTGGTTTTCATCTCCTCTGATTGAGAATCATATTAAGGTAGGTGTTGTCACATTGTTTGTCGTGGGTGGTTGTCTCCTGTGTTAGTGTCTGTCTATGTTGCACCATACGGGACTGTTTCGGTTTGTTTGTTCATTTTGTTTGTTCGTTCGGTTTTTATGTAGTCATTTCCCTGTTCATGCGTTCTTCGTGTTACATGTAAGTTCTTACGTCCAGGTCTGTCTACATTCGTTTTGTTATTTTGTTAGTTAATTCAAGTATAGTTCGTTTTTTGTCTTCGTTGTTTTGTCGTGTCTAAATAAATATCATGTCTAAGTATCACGCTGCGTCTTGGTTCAATCCATGCTCCTCCTCTTCAGAGGAAGAGGAGAACCGTTACAGATAGGCTAAAATAAAAAGTAATAATAAAAAGTAACACAATAAGAATAACAATGATGAGGCTATATACAGGGGTACTGGTACTGAGTCAGTGTGCAGGGGTACAGGCTAGTTGTGGTAATCTGTACATGTAGGTGGGGGCGAAGTGAATATGCATAGGTAACAAACAAACAGCGAGTAGCAGCAGTGTACAAGAGGGGGGGGGGTCAATGTAACTTGTCCGGTGGCGATTTTTATGAATTGTTCAGCAGTCTAATGGCTTGGGGGTAGAAGCTGTTGAGTTGTCATAGGGCTGGATGAGTTACAGTTTTGACTTAAAGCTGCTTAGTTGTCAGAGAGGAAGGAAACCGGTCAGGGATTTCACAATGAGATCAATGGTGACTTTAAAACAGTTACAGAGTTTAATGGCTGTGATAAGAGAACTGAAGATGGACCAACAACATTGTAGTTACACTATACTAACTTAATTGACAGATTGAAAGAAGGAAGCCAGAATAAACATCTCGTTTGCAACAAGCCACTAAAGTAATACTGCAGAAAATGTGGCCAAGCAATTCACTTTTTGTCAGAAAGTGTTATGTTGGGGGGAAATCCAATACAACACATTATATATTTTCAAGCATAGTGGTGGCAGCATCATGTTATGGGTATGCTTGTAATGTTAAGGACTGGGTAGTTTTTAAGGATAAAAAAGAAAGGGAATGGAGCTAGGCACAGGCAAAATCCTAGAGGGAAACCTGGTTCAGTCTGCTTTCCACCAGACACTGGGAGATTAATATAGCAGGACAATAACCGAAAACAAAAGGCCAAATCTAGTACATTGGAGTAGCTTACCAAGAAGACAGTGAATGTTCCCGAGTGAACGAGTTACAGTTTTGACTTAAATCTACTTGAACATCTATGTCAATACTTGAAAATGGTTGTCTAGCAATGATCAAAAACCAATTTGACAGAGCTTGAAGAATTTTGAAAAGAATAATGAGTAAATGTTGCACAATCCAGGTATGGAAAGCTCTTAGAGACTTACCTAGAAAGACTCACAGCTGTTATCACTGTCAAAGGTGCTTCTACAAAGTATTGACTCAGGGGTGTGAATACTTATGTAAATGAGATATTTCTGTATTTCATTATCAATGAATTTGCAAACATTACTTAAAGCTTGTTTTCACTTTGTCATTATGTTGTTTTGTGTGTAGATGGGTGAGAAAAACATATATTTAATCCTTTTTGAATTCAGGCTGTAACCCCCGAAAATGTGGAGTAGGTCAAGGGGTATGAAAGCGCTGCACATGACTGAATGTGTACAGTCTGTGTACATGCTGCTGTAAAGGGCAACATTTTGAAAAGCATTTCCCTAGTCCTTGACATGTTATCAGAAGTGAGAAATGTCATCATATTCCTTCAATTCTCTTAATGTTCAATCAATGCCCCTGAACGAGGCAGGGGCACTGTTCCTAGGCCGTCATTGATAATAAGAATTTGTTCTTAACTGACTTGCCTAGTTAAATGTTAGAGTTCTTTAGAGTCCTTTATCAGCACTTTTCTCAAGTGCTGATAAAAGACTGTCTTTCTGTCTTATCATGGTATTCATTACAACTGTTTCTTTTTGTATAGAGTGAAGACCCAGAAAGGTACCGAAAGGATTTCTCCATACATTTGTGATTGGATGTGAGTCTACTTTGACCCCACAAAACTGAAGATGACGTTGCTATGGAAACTGCTGTTGCTGCAGTCACTCATGGGGTGCCTAGCAGGTAAATAACTTTTGATGCAAGCAAGAGCTATCTTTGTGAAGTTTTGTGTCTCATTCATATGTATTTTGGGCAGGTTGCAGTGTGAAAGCCATAGTTTAGAATGAAGCTAGCTCAAGTAACACATGACACGGGGAAACATTAACATACAAATAATGAGGTTGTAAAATGTATTTAATAATAAAGGAGGTTGTTAACGGAAATAATTGTAATTGTATGGTAGGCAGTCAGTAAAGGTTGACTGCAGTTAGCGTAATCGTTATGAATATAAACAAGGAGATTGGGTTGCGGATATGAAATTAAAGACAGAAATATTAAATGTAATGCATTGATTGCAAAAGAGTGTGAGATTTAATCAGCAGAGGAAAAAATGGCAATGACCTTTGTTCTGGGGTAAACTAAGACTGCATCATGTTCATACAGTAGAATGTACTGCAGAGTCAAGGCCAAAAATTTGAAATATTAGACAATGACAGGTGAAAATAGAAGCTTTGGACTTCTACTGTCACAATCGAATGGTTGCCGCTTGCAGTAACTCGATTTGGCGTTATTTGGTTTGGTGATCAGAGAAGCTCTCCTCTAATTTTCGTAAAATATACATAATTAGGTTAAATACATATAAAGAATCATTGATAACATTAACATTGATATCAAAGCTTCATTGTTTCATATAACTCCTGTCACTATCTGTTTGGATGTCAGATGATAGTTCTTAAGGTTACAGAAACATTTGGGGGCTAAGGGGGATGGGAAAGGAACAAAGGTCAAAGGTTGCTGATGACGTCTGCGTTGTGGATGGTGGATGATGGATGGCATATTTCCCTTCAAGATGTGTCGATACGTATCTAGGTTCATGGTCTCCGATACGATACAGGAACGGTACGTTTTAGTTTGAAACGATTCAGTGTGATTCATTGTGATTAGAGAAAGAATCGATGCGATTTCTTCCTCTGTGATACAATTCGATGCACTAACATGTTGCATAAACACATGAATGTATCATTCTAAATCAAAATCTGCTGCTGATGGAGAGCTCATGAGCTGAATTAGTCTGACCTGACTTGTGTGTGTGTGTGTGTGTGTGTGTGTGTGTGTGTGTGTGTGTGTGTGTGTGTGTGTGTGTGTGTGTGTGTGTGTGTGTGTGTGTGTGTGTGTGTGTAAATTATTCTCTATTGTGTACAGTGGGGTCCGAAATTATTAACACTCTTCATGAAGATGAGCAATAATGACTGTCTAAAATACATAATTCAAATACTGAACTATATTGTATGCTTAAAAAATACATGATCTTCTACATTGTAGAATAATAGTGATGACATCAAAACTTTTAAATAACACATATTGAATCATGTAGTAACCAAAAGAGTGTATTTTATATTTGAGATTCTTCAAAGTAGCCAACATTCCCCCTTGATGACAGCTTTTCACACTCTTGGCATTCTCTCAACCAGCTTCACCTGGAATGCTTTTCCAAAAGTCTTGAAGGAGTTCCCACATATACTGAGCACTTGTTGGCTGCTTTTCCTTCACTCTGCGGTCCAACTCATCCCAAACCATCTCAATTGGGTGAGGTCGAGTGATTGTGGAGGCCAGGTAATCTGATGCAGCACTCCATCACTCTCCTTCTTGGTCAAATAGCCCTTACACAGCCTGGAGGTGTGTTGGGTCATTGTTCTGTTGAAAATCAAATGATAATCCCATTAAGCGCAAACCAGATGGGATGGCATATCGCTGCAGATTGCTGTGGTAGCCATGCTGGTTAAGTGTGCCTTGAATTCTAAACAAATCACAGACAGTGTCACCAGCAAAGCACCATCACACCTCAATGCTTCATGGTGGGAACCACACATGCGGAGATCATCCGTTCACCTACTCCGCGTCTCATAAAGACACGGCAGTTGGAACCAAAAATCTCAAATTTGGACTCATCAGACCAAAGGACAGATTTCCACCGGTCTAATGTCCATTGCTCGTGTTTCTTGGCCCAAGCAAGTCTCTTCTTATTATTGGTGTCCTTTACTAGTGGTTTCTTTGCAGCAATTCCATGAAGGCCTGATTCACGCAGTCTCCTCTGAACAGTTGATGTTGAGATGTGTCTGTTACTTGAACTCTGTGAAGCATTTATTTGGGCTGCAATCTGAGGTGCAGTTAACTCTAATAAACGTATCCTCTGCAGCAGAGGTAAGTCTGGGTCTTCCTTTCCTGTGGCGGTCCTCATGAGAGCCAGTTTCAAAATAGCGCCTGATGGTTTTTGCAACTGCACAAAGTTCTTGAAATTTTCCGCATTGACTGACCTTCATGTTTTAAAGTAATGGTGAACTGTCGTTTCTCTTTGTTTATTTGAGCTGTTTTTGCCATAATTCTTGTCTTTTACCAAAAAGGACTATCTTCTGTATACAGTGGCTTGCGAAAGTATTCACCCCCCTTGGCATTTTTTCTATTTTGTTGACTTACACCCTGGAATTTTTGGGGGGTTTGTAATCATTTGATTTTCACAACATGCGTACCACTTTGAAGATGCAAAATATTATAATAATTTTATTGTGAAACAAACAAGAAATAAGATAAAGAAATAAGACAACTTGAGCGTGCATAACTATTCACCCCCCCAAAATCAATACTTTGTAGAGCCACCTTTTGCAGAAATTGCAGCTGCAAGTCTCTTGTGGTGTGTCTATATAAGCTTGGCACATCGAGCCTCTGGGATTTTTGCCCATTATTTAAGGCAAAACTGCTCTAGCTCCTTCAAGTTGGATGGGTTCCACTGGTGTACAGCAATCTTTAAGTCATACCACGGATTCTCAATTGGATTGAGGTCTGGGCTTTGACCAGGCCATTCCAAGACATTTAAATGTTTCCCCTTAAACCACTCGAGTGTTGGTTTAGCAGTATGCTTAGGGTCATTGTCCTGCTGTAAGGTGAACCTCCGTCCCAGTCTCAAATCTCTGGAAGACTGAAACAGGTTTCCCTCAAGAATTTCCCTGTATTTAGCACCATCCAACATTCCTTCAATTCTGACCAGTTTCCCAGTCCCTGCCAATGAAAAACATCCCCACAGTGAAGCAAGGTGGTGGCAGCATCATACTGTGGGGATGTTTTTCATTGGCAGGGACTGGGAAACTGGTCAGAATTGAAGGAATGGTATGGTATTCTCGAGCTGATGAGAGGTCCATCAAGGAAAACTCCAGATATAGAGTTTTCCTTGATAGACAAAAAGCAAAATTTTAGTCTCATCTGACCAGAGTACCTTCTTCCATATGTTTGGAGAGTCTCCCATATGCCTTTTGGCAAACACCAAACGTGTTTGCAAATTTATTTTTCTTTAAGAAATGGCTTTTTTCTGGCCACTCTTCCGTAAAGCCCAGCTCTGTGGATTGTACGGCTTAAAGTGGTCCTATTGACAGATATTCCAATCTCCGCTGTGGAGCTTTGCAGGTCCTTCAGGGTTATCTTTGGTCTCTTTGTTGCCTCTCTGATTAATGCCCTCCTTGCCTGGTCCATGAGTTTTGGTGGGCGGCCCTCTCTTATTTTTTGGTTTTAATGGTGCTGCGTGGGATGTTCAAAGTTTCTGATATTTTTTTATAACCCAACCCTGATCTGTACTTCTCCACAACTTTGTCCCCGACCTGTTTGGAGAGGTCCTTGGTCTGCATGGTGTCGCTTGCTTGGTGGTGCCCCTTGCTTAGTATTGTTGCAGACTCTGGGGCCTTTCAGAACAGGTGTATATATACTGAGATCATGTGACACACAGGTGGACTTTATTTCACTAATTATGTGACTTCTGAATTGAATTGCGGTTGCACCAGATCTTATTTAGGGGCTTCATAGCAAACGGGGTGAATACATATGCACGCACCACTTTTCCATAAAAATAAAATAATAAAACTTTTTTTTTTTTCATTTCAGTTCACCAATTTGGACCATTTTGTGTATGTCCATTACATGACATCCAAATAAAAATCTATTTAAATTACAGGTTGTAATGCAACAAAATTGGAAAAACGCCAAGGGGGATGAATACTTTTGCAAGGCACTGTACCAAGCCTACCTTCTCACAACACAACTGATTGGCTCAAACGCATTAAGAAGGAAAGAAATTCCACAAATTAAGTTTTAACAAAGACACACATGTTAATTGAAATGCATTCCAGATGACTATCTCATGAAGCTGGTTGAGAGAATTCCAAGAGTGTGCAAAGCTGTCATCAAGGCAATGGGTGGCTATTTGAAGAATCTCAAATATAAAACACAGATTTGGATTTGTTTAATACTTTTTTTGGTTACTACACGATTCCATATGTGTTATTTCATAATGTTGATGTCTTCACTATTATTCTACAATGTAGAAAATAGTAAAAAAGAAAAAAAGAAATATGAGTAGGTGTGTCCAAACTTTTGACTGATACTGTACATATTACCTCAATTACCTCGACTAACCTTGACCCCCGCAAATTGACTCGGTACCGGTACTCCCTGTATATAGCCTCGTTATTGTTATTTTATTGCTGCTCTTATAATTTTAGCACACAAGACATTTTAGCATTTAAATGCTTAAGGTGCTGCGCAAATGTGCAAGATCAGGAACAGGCCACTTACCTCGCGTTGGTCAGTGCATGAAGCTGGGCCCAATGCGCGGTTTGACTAGGCTTCTGATATTGCCTGGGGTTGTTCTGCATGCAAAACGACTTGTAGGTCAATGACTGTCAACACAGTTACATGCAGTTCAATGCTGAAGGAGTGGACACATCAGTTGTGAGAGCTATTTCATATTTCTGTAAAGTAGAAAGAATTGAATATGAGCATTTGGATCAGTTTGCAGGCCACGGACCTTATGCACTTATATCTTAAACATTTGAATCGGGACCCGATGCGAATCTACATCTCTACTACTGACCTAAGTGAAGTAGTGTGTAGAATACGCCCTTGCGGTTATAGCACACTCTGTGTGAAAGACATTGGTTAGTAAATGTTTGTTCTTGTGAAGATTACAGATACGATGAACGTGAAAGAACCCCTGCTTTCATCCATGCTGATCCGTAATGGAAGTGTTTTTGGTAATTTAGTTAATCCCTACATCAAACCTAATACAGTAATCAGAAGAGGTATTATAATATCCCCCTTGAACCCAGTCATCAATGTACACAGTGCCATTGAAAATCTTTCAGGGGGAAATAGAGACTCATGGAGAGCGCTCCTGTTCTCCTTCTCTGCCTTTAGTGCCGGCAGTGAAAGAAACAGTAAGGCATACGCTCTTATTTCTATACAGTATAGCAGGGGAACAGGGGGATATGAATCACACAGAAATCCTTATTGTATGTTTTGGAGTATCCGTCATTCATGTACAGTAAAGGTGAATTATAGCTTCATTATACAATGGGTGTCAGTTGTCCCCCACAGGGCTCTCCTGCATTGATCCCATTTTGATGGAGGTTTTTAATTTCTCTTGCTTACAAATTGGTGGGGGTCAACGGAGAACATCATTTGAATTTCTCAGCCTTTAATCAAGAGGCATTATCCTAGTCAAGATTTTAAAAAGGCTCTACTGATGAAGCACTAGACTCTGGCTCTAGTTCACCCTCCCAATCTAACACTAGACCGTTTTGAGGCTGCACGCCTCTCTTATTCTCATGATTGGGAGTTGGAATTTGATTGTAAAGGAGTCTGTAGACTTCATACTTGTTTTTTGTTCTTATGTGTCATTCAAATCAGACTTTGGCATTCACTCAGCATGCAGTTGGCACTGGCTGATTGACCATTATCTGATAAGCACAGTTTGTTTGCACGGTACTCATATAGTAGAGCTAGAAGAGCCGCTACCTCTATGGCCAAAAATTATTTTGCACTTGATCTGTTTCTCTTTAAGGACCAATACATAAACTATCCTAAGTATGCCAACAAAAATAGTAATTTACCTGTTGTTGAAAATTACAAGACAGATGTGGGAAAATAATAAAAATGTAGGCTAATAAGTATCATTATGTCTTCAGTGATACACACAACCTTTTATCCATGTTACATCTGGGAGCAGGTGCTAGTTATTTATTATCTTTGAAAGGTGGGATCCCAGTTTGCCATGTACTGTAAGACACTCGTCTTTCATGACGTGCACTAGCTGTCTGAATGCAGCTTGTGAAACTGACCGAAAAGGTCAAGCAACCTGGCGAACGCCAGTGAAAGGGAAGGTTACCCCTGAAAAGGCAAGGATTCACAGTCAGACTGTACCGAATGTGTTGAGGGGGCCGTAATGATCTCTGTCCCCTGCTAGGCGTGTTCCTTTGTTCTGCTAGTGTGCCTCAACAGGGCTGCCTCCTGTTTCCCCTGCCTGTACTGTGCTGCCTGCGCGTCACTCTCACCCTCACTGTTAGCATCTGATTACCCCAGCGCAGCGCCACACTCTTCCCCAGGACACGCTCAGAATCCTGATACCCTGCCTTTTATTCCTGCTTACTCCACCATGATGACAGCCCATGCCTTTACTTAATTTAGCCTTTACTTAAGCTACATACATTTTATTATATAAAATGTTATTAGCATATTAGCCCAGTTACGCTAAGCAGCACTAATGGTACTTACAGTATGAACTCGGCCCTGATGGCTTAACGTTTTGCCGCCTGTCCCAGAACCATTTGATTTCCACGCCTAAGCTGCTTGCTGTGCTCGTGGAGAATAAAAGTGTCTTACTCCATGTGGGCTCAAATGTCTTTATAGAGGCTACATTGCTGTGTAAGTGAAAAAGGACATGAAAGAGACATTGTGCACACAAAGGAGTTCTCTATGGCTAAATGGTGAATCGTTTTGCATCGTTTTCTTAGTGAGATGACCTTCACAGCTCCAGAGACATTACTGTAGTTGTTCTGTCTCTGTGAAAGTCCACCTGTTGTTAGAACGCAGAAAAGAACATGGAACAAAACAGTGAATGTACTTTCAGGATGTCTTTACGTTCCAGAGCACTTCTCCGAATGAGGATGTCGCATCAGCTTTGCTTTCTCTCTTATGCTTTCTGAGCTGTGCCTGTAGATATAGAGTCTGTCTGAAGAAGCCACTAAAATATATGTGAGCATCCTAAAAGGCATGTTAATGAATCAAGGTTGTATGACATCCTTCAAGGATTCCTCTTCAGTTCACCTTTTCTCTGGGATTTCAATAGGGCTGAGTTATTTTTAAGATCTTGAAGGACAGAACATGAGAGATCCATAGACATGAAATAGAAGGACAAAGAGGAAAGTCAGTTGTCACACCAGCTGTTCTGTACATCCTGGTGTTTACTGTATTCTACTGTACAGCAGCGTAGGACAAATGTGTTTCAGGAGAGGCCATGCAGAGTACAATATGTGTTATATCTAAACCTCCACAGGAAATGTCCAATACAAGCCATAGCATACTGCAAACACATGAATATGATTTTACAATGCAGGTTTTGTATCATCTTGTAGTATTGATCGATTTCAACACATTTTTCTTTCATGGGTAATACTCAATGTTTTCAGGCGAAAAATGAAACAGCAGGATTCCACAGCAGTCAGTTGATGGCCAAGTTATTCAAGGCTGGTAAAGCAAACCCAGTAGGTGGATTGTAATTTAATCCAAGATGGCGTAGCAGTCGGACGTGTCTCTTTGTCTTGTCCTGTCCCGTGTAAATAGTCTTCGTATTTTTCGTATACATTTCGTATATATTTTAATTTCACTTTCCATCTAGGAACTGAATATACATTCCKACATTCCGCCTCACCCAATGTGGTACGGACCTGCTATTTTTTATACTTTAGAACCGTAACCCCAATCAGAAGCTAGCCAGATAACTAGCTACTAGCTAGTAGTCAGTTAGCCACTGCTGCGGTCTTCACCCTCAACTCGGACACAGCCAGCTTCAATACCGGGCCAATACCTGCCAGTCTGCAAGCGCGATATCAACCCAGAGCATATAGGACTGCTTTTTCTCTACCACATCACCGGATTCCTGACGCAAGCTCTGGACAATTATACCGTATCATCACAGCTAGCTAGCTGCAACCGAGTGGCTACTACTGGCTAACACCTCTGTCCCGAAGCAAGCACCAGTTAGCCTTGAGCTAGCCTCGAGCTAGGCCCATCTGCCGGCTAGCTGAAGAGGTCTACCAGCGAATTCTTGGGCTACAATACCAGCTACAAGCTAATTTAGCCATTTTTTTGCCGCTGCTAGTAGCTTTCACCTTCTGCACATACACCAGCCCTGTTATTAGCCTGGATATTACTCACCAATTTACCAGCATCGGACTGTCTCGACAACAACGCCGGATTCCTGCCGTAATCCCTGAGCCACTACTTCTGATCCTCACAGCTAGCTTGTAGCTAGCGCAGCTAGCGCCACTGCCACGAAGCTAGCACCAGTTAGCAAACACAATTCTACAATTCACAACCTCTCTTTCGCCATCGCCATCTGGCTTGGATTCTCTGTCGACACGACCACGTCTGAGCAGACCCCCTCCGTCTGAGCAGACCATCCCCCGGGCTACTAACTTTAAACGCCGCGTGCTAGCTTAGTGGAGGCCTCCCTGCTCCATCTACGGCTGCCCCCTGGACACTATGATCACTTGGCTACATAGCTGATGCATGCTTGACTGTCCATTAATTCACGGTACTCCATYCTGTTTATTTGTGTTTTATCTGTCGGCTCTGTGCTTTAACTCAGGATCTGTGTGTAGTTAATCCGACCCTCTCTGCCTAGTCGTCGCCATTTTTACCTGTTGTTGCTGTGTTAGACTAGCACCCTGTTATTGCTGCTGTTATCTTACCTGTTGTTTTAGCTAGCTCTCCCAATCAAGACTGCAATCACTTTATGCCTTATTGTATGTCTCTCTCAAATATCAATATGCCTTGCATACTGTTGTTCAGGCTAGTTATCATTATCATTGTTTTGGTTTGCAATGGACCCTGTAGTTCCACTCTCGTACCTCTGATACCTCCTTGGTCCCACCCCCCACACATGCGGTGACCTCACCCATTGAGACCAGCATGTCCAGAGATACAACCTCTCTTATCATCACCAGTGCCTGGGCTTGCCTCCGCTGTACCCACGCCCCACCATACCCCTGTCTGCACATTATGCCCAGAATCTATTCTACCACGCCCATAAATCTGCTCCTTTTATTCTTTGTCCCCAACGCTCTAGGCGACCAGTTTTGATAGCCTTTAGCCGCACCCTCATCCTACTACTCCTCTGTTCCTCGGGTGATGTGGAGGTAAACCCAGGCCCTGCATGTCCCAGTCACCCTCATTTGTTGACTTCTGTGATCGAAAAAGCCTTGGCCTCATGCATGTCAACATCAGAAGCCTCCTCCCTAAGTTTGCCTTACTCACCGCTTTAGCACACTTCTGCCAACCCTGATGTCCTTGCCTTGTCCGAATCCTGGCTTAGGAAGGCCACCAAAAATTCTGAGATTTCCATACCCAACTATAACACTTTCTGTCAAGATAGAACTGCCAAAGGGGGAGAGTTGCAATCTACTGCAGAGATAGCCTGCAAAGTTCTGTCATACTTTCCAGGTCATGCCCAAACAGTTCGAACTTCTAATTTTAAAAATTAATCTCTCCAGAAATAAGTCTCTCACTTTTGCCGCCTGCTACCGACCCCCCTCAGCTCCCAGCTGTGCCCTGGACACCATCTGTGAATTGATCGCTCCCCATCTAGCTTCAGAGTTTGTTCTGTTAGGTGACCTAAACTGGGATATGCTTAACACCCCGGCAGTCCTACAATCCAAGCTTGATGCCCTCAATCTCACACAAAATCATCAAGGAACCCACCAGGTACAACCCTAAATCCGTAAACATGGGCACCCTAATAGACATTATCCTGACCAACCTGCCCTCCAAATACACCTCTGCTGTCTTCAATCAAGATCTCAGCGATCACTGCCTCATTGCCTGTATCCGCCACGGGTCCGCGGTCAAACGACCACCCCTCATCACTGTCAAACGCTCCCTAAAACACTTCTGCGAGCAGGCCTTTCTAATCGACCTGGCCCGGGTACCCTGGAAGGATATTGACCTCATCCCGTCAGTTGAGGATGCCTGGTCATTCTTTAAATGTTACTTCCTCACCATATTAGACAAGCATGCTCCGTTCAAAAAATGCAGAACCAAGAACAGATATAGCCCTTGGTTCACTCCAGACCTGACTGCCCTCGACCAGCACAAAAACATCCTGTGGCGAACTGCAATAGCATCGAAGAGCCCCGCGGATATGCAACTGTTCAGGGAAGTCAGGAACCAATACACGCAGTCAGTCAGGAAAGCAAAGGCCAGCTTTTTCAAGCAGAAATTTGCATCCTGTAGCTCTAACACCAAAAAAGTTCTGGGATACTGTAAAGTCCATGGAGAACAAGAGCACCTCCTCCCAGCTGCCCACTGCACTGAGGCAGGTAACACGGTCACCACCGATAAATCCGTGATAATCGAAGACTTCAACAAGCATTTCTCAATGGCTGCCATGCCTTCCTCCTGGCGACTCCAACCTTGGCCAACAGCCCCGCCCCCCCCGCTGCTACTCGCCCAAGCCTCCCCAGCTTCTCCTTTACCCAAATCCAGATAGCAGATGTTCTGAAAGAGCTGGAAAACCTGGACCCATACAAATCAGCTGGGCTTGACAATCTGGACCCCCTATTTCTGAAACTGTCCGCCGCCATTGTCGCACCCCCTATCACCAGCCTGTTCAACCTCTCCCTCGTATCATCTGAGATCCCAAGGATTGGAAAGCTGCCGCGGTCATCCCCCTCTTCAAAGGGGAGACACCCTGGACCCAAACTGTTACAGACCTATATCCATCTCCTGCCCTGCCTATCTAAGGTCTTCGAAAGCCAAGTCAACAAACAGATCACTGACCATCTCGAATCCCACCGTACTTCTCCGCTGTGCAATCCGGTTTCCGAGCCGGTCACGGGTGCACCTCAGCCACGCTCAAGGTACTAAACGATATCATAACCGCCATCGATAAAAGACATTACTGTGCAGCCGTCTTCATCGACCTGGCCAAGGCTTTCGACTCTGTCAATCACCATATTCTTATCGGCAGACTCAGTAGCCTCGGTTTTTCTAATGACTGCCTTGCCTGGTTCACCAACTACTTTGCAGACAGAGTTCAGTGTGTAAATCGGAGGGCATGTTGTCCGGTCCTCTGGCAGTCTCTATGGGGGTACCACAGGGTTCAATTCTCGGGCCGACTCTTTCTCTGTAACATTCAATGATGTTGCTCTTGCTGCGGGCGATTCCAGATCCACCTCTACGCAGAGCGACACCATTCTATATACTTCCGCCCTTCCTTGGACACTGTGCTATCTAACCTCCAAACGAGCTTCAATGCCATACAACACTCCTTCCGTGGCCTCCAACTGCTCTTAAACGCTAGTAAAACCAAATGCATGCTTTTCAACCGTTCGCTGCCTGCTCCCGCACGCCCGACTAGCATCACCACCCTGGACGTTCCGACCTAGAATATGTGGACATCTATAAGTACCTAGGTGTCTGGCTAGACTGCAAACTCTCCTTCCAGACTCATATCAAACATCTCCAATCCAAAATCAAAGCAAGAATCGGCTTTCTATTCCGCCAACAAAGCCTCCTTCACTCACGCCGCCCAAACTTACCCTAGTAAAACTGACTATCCTACCGATCCTCGACTTCGGCGATGTCATCTACAAAATAGCTTCCAATACTCTACTCAGCAAAACTGGATGCAGTTTATCACAGTGCCATTTGTTTTGTTACTAAAGCACCTTATACGACCCACCACTGCGACCTGTATGCCCTAGTCGGCTGGCCCTCGCTACATGTTCGTCGTCAGACCCACTGGCTCCAGGTCATCTACAAGGCTATGCTAGGTAAAGTGCCGCCTTATCTCAGTTCACTGGTCACGATGGCTACACCCACCCGCAACACGCGCATCCGCAGGTGTATCTCACTGATCATCCCTAAAGCCAAAAACCTCATTTGGACGCCTTTCCTTCCAGTTCTCTGCTGCCTGCGACTGGAACGAATTGCAAAAATCTCTGAAGTTGGAGACTTTTATCTCCCTCAACAACTTTAAAAAATCTGCTATCCGAGCAGCTCTAACCGATCGCTGCAGCTGTACATAGTCCATCTGTAAACTACCCACCCAATTTTACCTACCTCCCCCATACTGCTTTTATTTATTTACTTTTCTGGCTCTTTTGCACACCAGTATCTCTTCTTGCACATGATCATCTGATGATTTATCACTCCAGTGTTAATCTGCTAAATTGTAATTATTCGATTTATTGCCTACCTCATGCCTTTTGCACACATTGTATATAGATTCTCTTTTTTTCTACCATGTTATGACTTGTTTATTGTTTACTCCATGTGTAAACTTGTGTTGTCTGTTCACACTGCTATGCTTTATCTTGGCCAGGTCGCAGTTGCAAATGAGAACTTGTTCTCAACTAGCCTACCTGGTTAAATAAAGGTGAAATAAAAAATGTAGACAAAGGACAATTTTTGTCCTCTGTTTCATTTCATGTTCATGTAAGAGTACTGTGTCACCGACCTACTGCTGCTGTTGTGAATAAGTATGCTAATATAGCCATAAATAGCTTGCTCTGTTTGCTCTCCTTATCCAACGTTGTACACTTTTATGAATATACACGGTTTCTTAGGGTTGGCATAATGGTGTAATGTTACTGCCTTTATCTTCCCCTTGCATTAAGGCCCACACAGCAGGCACTTCATAGCCCTTATCACTATACATTGCACGGAAATTGTTCTCAATATATATCGCTAATAGAAATCTTAATTGATTATACAGTACCAGTCAAAAGTTTGGACACACCTACTC
Source organism: Salvelinus sp. IW2-2015 (assembly GCF_002910315.2). Taxonomy (NCBI): domain Eukaryota; kingdom Metazoa; phylum Chordata; class Actinopteri; order Salmoniformes; family Salmonidae; genus Salvelinus; species Salvelinus sp. IW2-2015. The sequence goes on along the minus strand of NC_036851.1, from coordinate 12,566,918 downwards.
ATTCAAGGGTTTTTCTTTAGTTTTACTATTGTATACATTGTAGAATAATAGTGAAGACATAAGAACTATGAAATAACACATATGGAATCATGTAGTTAGCAAAAAAGTGTTAAACAAATCAAAATATATTTGAGATTTGAGATTTTTCAAAGTAACCACCCTTTGCCTTGATGACAGCTTTGCACACTCTTGGCATTCTCTCAACCAGCTTCACCTGGAATGCTTTCCCATGTACCTGAGCACTTGTTGGCTGCTTTTCCTTCACTCCGTGGTCTAACTCATCCCAAACCATCTCAATTGGGTTGAGGTCGGGTGATTGTGGAGGCTGTCATCTGATGCAGCACTCCATCACTCTCCTTCTTGGTTAAATAACCCTTACACAGGTTGGAGGTGTGTTGGGTCATTATCCTGTTGAAAAACAGATGATAGTCCCACTAAGCGCAAACCAGATTGGATGGCAGAATGCTGTAGTAGCCATGCTGGTTAAGTGTGCCTTGAATTCTAAATAAATCAATGACAGTGTCACCAGCAAAGCACCAGCACACCATCACACCTCCTCCTCCATGCTTCACGGTGGGAACCACACATGTGGAGATAATCCGTTCACCTACTTTGTGTCTCACAAAGACAGCGGCTAGAATCAAAAATCTAAAATTTGACTCATCAGACCAAAGGACAGATTTCCACCGGTCTAATGTCCATTGCTCATGTTTCTTGGCCCAAGCAAGTCTCTTCTTATTATTTGTGTCCTTTAGTAGTGGTTTCTTTGCAGCAATTCGACCATGAAGGCCTGATTCACGCAGTTTCCTCTGAACAGTTGATGTTGAGATGTGTCTGTTACTTGAACTCTGTGAAGCATTTATTTGGGCTGCAATTTCTGAGGCTGGTAACTCTAATGAACTTATCCTCTGCAGCAGAGGAAACTCTGGATCTTCCTTTCATGTGGCGGTCCTCATGAGAGCGAGTTTCATCATAGTGCTTGATGGTGTTTGCGACTGCACTTGAAGAAACTTTCATAGTTCTTGAAATGTTCCGCATTGACTGACCTTCATGACTTAAAGTAATGATGGACTTTCATTTCTCTTTGCTTATTTGAGCTGTTCTTGCCATAATATGGACTTGGTCTTATGCTCTTCTGTATACCACCCCTACCTTGTCACAGCACAACTGATTGGCTCAAACGCATTATTAACTTTTAACAAGGCACACCTGTTAACTGAAGTGCATTCAAGGTGACTACCTCATGAAGCTGGTTGAGAGAATGCCAAGAGTGTACAAAGCTGTCATCAATGCAAAGGGGGGCTACTTTGAAGAATCTCATATAAAATATATTTTGATTTGTTGCACTTTTTCGGTTACTACATGACTCCATATGTGTTATTTCATAGTTTTGATGTCTTCACTATTATTCTACAATGTAAAAAATAGTCAAAATAAAGTAAAGGTGTGTCCAAACTTGACTGGTACTGTATGTCACAATCACCTATATATCAAAAGCAATTCACATTTATTTCCATAATGTTTACAGAATAACTTTATATGGCGTGATATTAGTGCCAACAGAACTATCACAGATCAGTCTATTTTATCAAAATTGCATTGTCTGCAAAGTGTCTACAGGCAACTGAACACCTAGTTAAAGTAATTAACACTTAGCGCCTCGCATATTAGTCAGAATCTCATGAAACTAAGTATAGTTTTTTTCCCTAGCAGCTGAAAGCTGTCGTATAATCTCAAAGTAAAAAGCATTGCGCTTCACAACGAGCGACTAGTTAAAAGCATGTTGCAGCATTATTAAAACAATTCTTATGTCTATTAGAGCTGAAAGTAGTTTGAGGTGGGATGCCTTTCTCAACCGGCCCTGAAACTGGCCTTCAGTGTGGTGTGGTGATCGGCAGTGCTCTGCTCTCACACTGGGAGGGATTGGTTGAGTTCTTAAAGGGACAGGTGTGGTTTGTAGTTACACCACAAGCAGGCGAGAAGGGCTATGCTCGAGATGGAAGGACCACTGGATGGATCAAAGTAGGCCAATATGAATATCCATGGACCATGCAAATACATCACATTGGTAACATGGAAATCGCTGTCACTCATGGAAACACATGGAAATCGTTTGTCACCTCAGCACTATGATGAGTGATAGCTTGCTGTTTCAATGGTTTTGTTCTAACATCTCTGGCTGTTGATCGTCAGAGTGTGACAATGGCTTGGCTCCTGACATTTTCTGATGCCGTTTGTGGCAGTGCTCTCCTAAATACTTATTCTATTCATCTCCGACTAGGCATTGTGGTAGCTACGTTCAGTACAGGGCTGCTGCCTGCCTATACCAGGTATCCAATTTGATCCATATCCTATTCATGTCTTCTCAAGTCAACGTTACATCAAACTTATTAATTTGAACATTTTTCTTCATTCCACTGATAATGGTGATAAACTGATTTCAGAATAATAAGACATTGTCATCTGAGAGGCTCTAATTATGGGGAATTTGTTTTCAAATGCAATGACTTTCAAATGTGTTCACTTTTTTGTCTGAAAGGGATTCTGTCTGTAAATGCATGTCATATCTGTGCCCTATCTACGGGAGATGAATACTCCCCTGTCCCACTGAACTACTCCAGCGCAGGAGAGAACCATTCTTTCTAATAGCTCAGCTGAAGCATGAAAGATATGGGCAGATTTTCTCAATTCCTTGACCTTGAACCCATTTATGAAGTCTTTTTACATTGCCTTTCTACGAAGAGGCTCGCCTAGACATCCACTCTGGCTCCCAGAGCATGGAGAAATGCATTCCCTCTGAAGTTTTTGTATAGCTCGTGTATCTGCTCCAATTGTTCCACCAGTGTATCTGGATCACGTGTCTTGCATTGTCTCCACGGAGGAGAAAGGAGGAGGAGGAGGAGGAAGAGAGTACAGGATCTCTAAATGAACACCTATGCAGAAGCCCAAGAGTCCAGCAGCTGCTAGAAGACACTTGATTCAGCTGGCCTGGAGTAATGATGGGGGAAAAATTGTACTGTTACATATCGGGATATTATTTTTGACAATATATACAGTTGAAGTCGGAAGTTTACATACACTTAGGTTGGAGTCATTAAAACTCGTTTTTCAACCCCTCCACAAATGTATTGTTAACAAACTATAGTTTTGGCAATTCGGTCAGGACATCTACTTTGTGCATGACACAAGTAATTTTTCCAACAATTGTTTACAGATGGATTATTTCACTTATCATTCACTGTATCACAATTCCAGTGGGTCAGAAGTTTACATACATTAAGTTGACTGTGCCTTTAAACAGCTTGGAAAATTCCAGAAAACGATGTCATGGCTTTAGAAGCTTCTGATAGGCTAATTGACATCATTTGAGTCAACTGGAGGTGTACCTGTGGATGTATTTCTAGGCCTACCTTCAAACTCTGTGCCTCTTTGCTTGACATCATGGGAAAATCAAAAGAAATCAGCTCATGAAAAAAAAATTGTGGACATCCACATGTCTGGTTCATCCTTAGGAGCAATTTTCAAACACCTGAAGGTACTACGTTCATCTATACATACAATAGTACGCAAGTATAAACACCACGGGACCACGCAGCCGTCATACCGCTCAGGAAGGGGACGCATTCTGTCTCCTAGAGATGAACATACTTTGGTGCAAAAAGTGCAAATCAATCCCAGAACAACAGCAAAATACCTTGTGAAGATGCTGGAGGAAACAGGTACAAAATTATCAAAATCCACAGTAAAAACGAGTCCTATATCAGCATAACCTGAAAGGCCACTCACCAAGTAAGAAGCCACTGCTCCAAAACCGCCATAAAAAAGCCAGACTACGGTTTGCAACCACACATGGGGACAAAGATTGTACTTTTTGGAGAAATGTCCTCTGGTCTGATGAAACAAAAATAGAACTGTTTGGCCATAATGACCATCGTTATGTTTGGAGGAAAAAGGGGGAGGCTTGCAAGCCGAAGAACACCATCCCAACCGTGAAGCATTGGGGATGGCAGCATCATGTAGTGGGGGTGCTTTGCTGCAGGAGGGACTGGTGCACTTCACAAAATAGATGGCATCATGAGGCAGGACAATTATATGGATATATTGAAGCAACTTCTCAAGACATCAGTCAGGAAGTTAAAGCTTGATCGCAAATGGATTTTCCAAATGGACAATGACCCCAAGCACACTTCCACAGTTGTGGCAAAATGGCTTAAGGACAACAAAGTCAAGGTATTGGAGTGGCCATCACATAGCCCTGACCTCAATCCCATAGAAAATGTGTGGGCAGAACTGAAAAAGCGTGTGCGAGCAAGGAGGCCTACAAACCTGACTCAGTTACACCAGCTCTGTCAGGAGCATTGGGCCAAAATTCACCAAACTAATTGTGGGAAGCTTGTGGAAGGCTTACCCAAAACGTTTGACCCAAGTTAAACAATTTAAAGGCTATTTGCTACCAAATACTAATTGAGTGTATGTAAACGTCTCACCCACTGGGAATGTGATGAAAGAAATAAAAGCTGAAATAAATCTCTATTATTATTCTGACATTTCACATTCTTAAAATAAAGTGGTGATTCTAACTGACCTAAGACAGGGAATTTTTACTGGGATTAAATGTCAGGAATTGTGAAAAACTGAGTTTAAATGTATTTGGCTAAGGTGTATGAAAACTTCCGAATTCAACTGTATATAGTAAAAAAAAATTGGGAGAGTATCGGAATATTTTTTGCACTAGTCGGCTGTACCTGCACCAAAACTCCAGTATTTTTCCTTCATAGCTTGTTCTCCATCTTCAATTAAAACAGGGAGCCAATTTTGTTTTCAGCAGTTTTGTTTACATGACTGATGAAAACATGTTTTCTCATGGTTCTTTCTGGTCCCTCTGCAGCAGATGTATGGTGAGAAATATGTTTGGAACATCGAATCGCAATACATAGAATCGTGAGAATCGCAATACATATCGGATCGTTTTAATATTGAACCCCCCAGCCCTAGTTTGGAGGAGTGTTATCTGAGTGATAGGCTGGGAGTGGCTGTAATATGTGAGGCTTGGAATATGAATCTGTGTTGAATGGATAATGGAAGAATTCACAAAGTAGATGCTCCTCTATGCTGGACTCCTTCTGGGCCTTTTTTTCATGCAGAGAAAAACTCTGCAAATTCTTTTCTGTCACCTGCTATTGGGCATCAGATTAGTTTGGGGAGGAGGGGGGGTTCAAACAGCTATTGCTTTTCAGCATTGCCACCAGACGGTCTTGGGCGGTCAAAGGCATCCCTAAATATTGCATGGCAGGTGGTACATGGAGGTATAGGGAGGTTTCTAAAATGTCGTACCTCAGTCCGCCTTGGAACATGTAAAGATTTCTCTCTCAACTAAAAAAACAAAACAGAAGTTATTTTGAATGAATGTCTTGACTCGCATTGTCAAAAAAAAGATGTACTTCCAGAAACACCTGGGACCAAGTGCCTATGGGTGTATATTAAAAAAGTTCTGGAGGTAGTTGTAGCTCTACCTGCACAGTGGAATTGGGAAGTTCCATGTTGGAGAAATGGAAAACACATTAATGAACAGCAGTCATTAAAGAAAGAGGATTGCAGTTGTGTTTACAGCTTAATCCACATAAGCTTGGGGACCATTGTGGTAGCAATTATAGGCATAATATACTTTTTATGCAATATTATGCAATTATTTTACACTATCATCACAATTATTATGTTGTTATTCCTATGTTATGGCATTACTAGGGTTCCAAAGGGAGGGTATGTTACTGGAAACGTTCCAGTAATCTACCAGAATTTGTATAACTTTCAAGGATTTTATGTAATTTATCACAAAACATCTAGTGGCCCTTTTGGGTCCTTCAGATTATCACAGGTGTCTGTAATTATCTCGGGCCCACTGTGTGGCCTTATCACATGTAAAATGTATGAAATAATTAAATAAGATGATTTTAAAAAGTACATTTGAATGACAAAGCTGTAAAACATTCTCCTAAATATAAACCATCAACTTAGTGAATACTATTGCTGTTTCATATGAGGGTTTCAGCATGAACTATCCTTTATCATTTTCTTTACACAGTTTTATTTATTTGACTATCAAATCAAATCAAATGTATTTATATAGCCCTTCTTACATCAGCTGATATCTCAAAGTGCTGTACAGAAACCCAGCCTAAAACCCCAAACAGCAAGTAATGCAGGTGTAGAAGCACGGTGGCTAGGAAAAACTCCCTAGAAAGGCCAAAACCTAGGAAGAAACCTAGAGAGGAACCAGGCTATGAAGGGTGGCCAGTCTCTTCTGGCTGTGCCGGGTGGAGATTATAACAGAACATGGCCAAAATGTTCAAATGTTCATAAATGACCAGCATGGTCAAATAATAATAATCACAGTAGTTATCGAGGGTGTAGCAAGTCAGCACCTCAGGAGTAAATGTCAGTTGCTTTTCATAGCCGATCATTAAGAGTATCTCTACCGCTCCTGCGGTCTCGAGAGAGTTGAAAAACGAGCAGGTCCTGGGACAGGTAAGCGATGTGCCCGGGTGGGACAGGTCAGGGTTCCATAGCCGCAGGCAGAACAGTTGAAACTGGAACAGCAGCAAGGCCAGGTGGACTGGGGACAGCAAGGAGTCATCATGCCAGGTAGTCCTGAGGCATGGTCCTAGGGCTTAGGTCCTCCGAGAGAGAGAAAGAGAGAATTAGAGAGAGCATACTTAAATTCACACAGGACACCGGATAAGACAGGAGAAGTACTCCAGATATAACAAACTGACCCTAGCCCCCCGACACATAAACTACTCCAGCATAAATACTGGAGGCTGAGACAGTCAATTGGTGGCAGTTATGAAAAAAGTAAATAGTTTGAAGAGTTGCAGAGATAATTGAAAATATGCCATTGTTGATCAGATGTTTTTTTCATTAATTAGGCTATTTTCTCTTAAACCATATGGTTTATCCACTGTGGACAATATGGACACACACATAAAATATATGCTATATATGAATACATAAAAGAAATAAGTTATTCAAGTATAAATAGCCAAAGTTACCATAGAAGATTCCGGTAACTTTAATAAATTACAGGTAGCTTTGCAACCCTAGATATTACACCCTTGAAGTATGTAGACTACAAAGCCTGAAACTGTGCTCAACTTTCCATTTCTGTATAAACCTCTGTGTCATAAACTCTGAGAAAGCAATCAGTGGATGTCATTTGCATTGTATTAGACTGACCCCAAGGCACAGCTTTGAGGACACAATCTGCACTAAATATCCAGCTCTTTGGGCCAAGGTTTTCTAGATCAGGAAAAGCACATCTAGGGGAAACTGAGTTTTCAAAAACAAACGGGAGTAATTTAGTCCTGTGGAATAATATCTGTTGTCTTTGGTTATTGTATGGTTGGTCTTTCTGTTTAGCATATAGAGTTTGCTAAGGTGTGTGGTCCTGGGATTTACATTTCCAGGAGCATCTCTGATTGATTAAATGTTAGACAGACATGTAGGATAAGTCAAAGCCATCACCTGGGCTCAGTGAGTTTGCATAAATATGCATGATGCCATCTGCAGCTCAATAAAAACATTCATTGGGTTGCTAATGCTGTTTGCACATGACATGCATTATGTTTTCAATTGTCTACTACTGTATCTGCCTTGTTCATTTCACATCTGTGATGGAAGCGTCTGTGACGGCTCAGACTGATGTGTATGGCATGGCTTATATACATATATATGATGCTGTTCAATTAAACGGTGGACTTGGTACTGTCATTTTGTTTGAGCCAGTGTGATATTCATACAGTGCCTCTCTCTGCTCTTATCCACTGCCCGTGAAGGATGTAGCTAGTTGTCCTTTTGCCTGGACTGCCATGCATGTCAGATGGTCTGGTTGGATGTTAACGTTCCAGTGGAAAGGCGTTCTCTCCAGGCAGTTTGACAACGGAAGGCTTAACATCGACCTCTGTCATTCCACTGGGTGGAGCGTCCTACCCCCTCTGTAGCAACCTACCCCCTGGTGTCAGGCCAGGCCAGGCCAGCTGAGAGGCACTGCTTTTGGGTAGACTTTGTGGCCAATGGCCCCTGGATCTCAGTCCGGATGGACCTCCTAACCAGCACAGCTGTCCCTGCTGTGCCTGCTTCATTACAATGTGTTTATTAGGACTAGATTAGCATGTGAGATGGACTAGAGACAATCCCTGACCAGTAATGCTATACTATATCAGGGGGAATATAGGCAGCTCTCCTTTCATATTGTAAAAGATCTATACTGAACAAAGCAAAACATTTAACAAAAACACATTCGCTTATTTTTCTGTTTTCTAGACATCCTCCTCCTTACAGAGGGAAAGGTAATATGCCCTTCCAAGCTGACTGACTCATCAACGTTCCACCTCAAACATGACTACGGTTCTACTCCATTAAAGGATTCATTAGCCAGGGTACCTCGTTGATGACAGTATTAGTGAGAGCTCAACTCCTGTCGATGAAATCTAACACGGTGTCTTAGTAACAGCGAGCCTGCCCGCCTGCCTGCCTCTCCAGGTGCACTCACCTGCTCCTCCTCTGGAGAAGCAATTATTCTTTGTGTGGTTGGATGAAGGAGGAGGCGCTCCCCAGACGGTCACACAGCCAAGCCCCTGCTAATTGGTGATGTTAGGGATTCAGACCAGATGCCAGGAGCTCCTCGCTCTCCTTCTCCTCCTTTTTGCTTTGCTCCCTTCTTTCTCCACTTTGGTTTTGTTTTGTCAACACTTGCTTTTGATATGTATATCAATAAATGTTTTATTCATGCAATCTAGGAAATCAGTCGGGTTAGCCCCGTGCCCCTCTTTATTTCCTCCCCACAATGATTCACCACATGTGTGTGGGTTCACAGTTTCAAAGGTGTTTTTCTGAAAGGCTGGTACAATTAAACAACCCAGGCGAAAATGAATGATTAATGCAATTGTCAATCTCACACCCAGAGAAAACAGCGCAGGTGAAACTGCAGATCCATGGTGTTTTTCTTCTGTTTTTCTGACAGGCTCCAGTATTTTTAATGAGTCGGTGATGCTAATTGAGTGGCTGGGAGGGAGCATTGATCAGTGCTGCTCCCGGCAGAACAGCTCAGAGGCAGGGGCAGAGGCAGGGGCACTGGCAGGATGTGCTGTATGGCGTAGGTTTACAGTTCCTGTCTCCCAAAGGGTGTGTGCACCTGTTCCAGAATAACGGCTCTGGCTCTCCCTGTTAATCATCGCTTTAAAGATGTGACGTTTAATTTAAACTGCGCTCTACTAAGATCATGTCAACGTTTATTAAGTCTCATAATGACTGTGACAGAAGAGGTCATCTTTGTAAAGAGAAAGTCACCATGCCAATTCAAAGTTGACCAATATAGTAAGCCAATGCAAGTGTACAGTAGACTGGTGATGTAGTAACTATGCAGTACTACCACACACTGAAACTTTACATAATACAGTTGGTGTCTTGGTAAAAACAAAAACTGTATTAAATCGTTTTTATCCACTGTTGCAGTAACTCCACCACCTCGTCTATGTGCTTTCCTCATCAATATGTCCTATAGTCATGTAGAGTACAACTGCAAAATATTCACTGATGAGAACAGAAATGCAATGCACATAGTCAATACCTGCTTGAAACTCTATTCAATTGCCTGTTTGGTTGAACAATCTGTTCTGTTTTTACCCCCCCCCCCCCAACCTGTACAGTAGCTTTATGGTTTAATATATATATTCTCCAGTCTCTGCTGTTGTTGCATCATCCATCCAGGGAAGGTAGCATTGTGGACCTGAGATAAACACACGAGTCTGTCACATCACTTGGGACTTCAGTCTAACCAGTAAGGACTCTGATGAGGCTGTCTGTCTGAGTGGAAACAAAACAAGTCCAATTATACCAGCTCAAGTGCAATGCAGTGGAGGCAAGCAAACAATATTGTTTTTTCTGTATTCTCTATCACAGACACCCTTTACTGAAATTATATTCTTTGTATAATGGAAAATAAGAATTCTGGTGCACACACACAAACATACACGCATCAACTAGATATATAAACCCATTAACTTTTAAATAAATACCAGATAGGCCTACGCACTTGTGAAAAAAATCAGCCAGTCTTCACATACTGTACCTGTTGAAGGGTTGTGAAATTAGTCATGAATTTATTTGCATCCTGCTTCGCACAAATACAATAGTTTACCACTCAACGATATGCAATATCCATCAGTTTATGCGACTATAAATTGAAATAGCTGAGTGCTGTTCTCTTGACGTGCTAGTCCCACACGTACACACACACACACACACACACACACACACACACACACACACACACACACACACACACACACACACACACACACACAGTGTGAACACATCATTTTCATACTTTATTTACAGAGTGAGAATAGACAGCAGTCTGGAAGCAGCCAAGCCCTTCACAAAGCATTTTCAGTTCACTAAACAGCTCTCACTGGGTGCAAAAATGTAAAGATCTTACCAAAAATGTAAAGATCTTACCAAAAATGTAAAGATCTTACCAAAAATGATCATTTCAAGTAGTCAGTCATAAATAATCTACATCCAGTTTCTCTTCTCATTGTGGCTACAGTAATTCAAAGGAAATCTCATGTGAGACACTAGATATCAATTACATATCTTTCTTAGATTATTTCATTCATTCAGTACAATGTTTTGAATTCAGTCGTATTATTCATTGAATCCGGAACAAATTTGTTTGATCATTTTCTCTCAAGATGAAAAAAAGACACATTCTGAGAATAAAATCTGGCGTCCATGACAAGCTCATAAAGGTCATCCCACAATCAGTGAGTGAATACAATTGGCTTGGTCTTATTACAGATGGCAACAATAATGACACAACATGTAAATCTGTTTACGTCAACTTTCTGGAATAGGGTTTATGGCCTCTGTCTCTGTATCGTACACTTCCCAATGTATTCTCCATTAAACAATCATCTATTCCATTTGTAACCTCTGTGTTAAATCTAGCAAGGATGTGGGCATTACTTCAATCCTAACTCTCTCAGTGTATTGAGGAACCTGATTATGACCCCATGAAAATTTGATGGAACAGTATGAAAACACCATCTCTGTCTCATAGCCTGAATTTTGCATGAGAAATGGGGGAAGTGTGTGTGAATGTCACAGTTATGAATGCAGCCACCAATTTGAGCCATGCTGGAATTCAGAGCTCCTTCTCAGCGGAAGTATACCCTGGTGCTTTCACCTGACAAGTTTCTTCTGCCAAATATTATGCGCATGAATCGTGCTATGAAGCTATAATCTTTCTTATTTTTTGGGTCTGGGGTACGGTATGCGAGGCCAGTAGGGAGTACAGTAAAGATAGCTGCATGTGTTCCATGAGGCTTTAATGGTGACCTACTTTCACTGTAGAATAAGATGTACAGTACACTATTATTATGTCTGCCCAGAATGAGAGTGAAGATGATGTGCTGCTTTCTTTTACTGTATCACGTACTGGCAATACAATATCCCAAATTGGGAATGGGAACGTGTCATAATCAGTGGAGACTGTCACATCTGTTGCAGAAGTGATATGAGTTTGGACTTGCGGCAATATACTGTAATTTGTCTTCACTCATTATGTTTACACATGCGTTCTTTTGCTAAAGCATGTTAGAGCCACTCCCGAATTGTTTTTCCAACAGGCCTAGTTTGAAAACGGGAAGAAAAGATTTTAGGTCTGCAGGGAGTACTGTATCGTAGTTAGGGTTTTTGTTTTGAAATGCATTTTGTCACATTAGCTTATCAGTCACGTGACGTCTCCAGCATGTTTTTCTGTTGTTTTTTCATTTTACCTCAGGGGAGGTACCTTAGAGAAGATCCCAAACAGAAACAACAGATGTGTTCATTTTCATTGCAAAGTTCTGGGAAAAACAGAGCTTATCTTTCCCCAAATTAGCATGAAGTCTCAATGACTGCTCACAGGGCATCAAAGGCATGTAATTATAGAAATTGTGCAATTTGTGAGGGTAGGACAAAAGCTACGGTCACAAACACAGGAAATCATTCCCTCAGTAAGGTATTTTTGCTTTTATTGTTTATTTAAACATTGCATTGAATAAGGCAAATTGTCATGTTTTGAGTGGCTTTGTTATTTACTGCACAATGTAGCATTGATACATCCTGCTGCTAAAAAGCTTTTCTATTCCGGAGACAAAATAAGTGGCCTGGATCTCCATTGTAGAGGCAATATGCACCACCGCTGCAAGCCAATAAGAACACTGACCTTTGATGTTATACACATTTCAGGAACCAGTCATGAATATCTTTTAGCCAGGCTAGCCACAGGCAGGTGTTAAATACACTCTTTGGTTGTGTTGTTTTTTTGTTTTTTTAAATGACCTGACAGACAGTCCATAGTCATGTCTTGATGGATCTGGCTAGAGCATGAGTCTGCTACTACTGCAGCGTACAATGGAAATGGCTGAAGATTGGCTAGGTAATGTACTGTATAACCCTTGAATCACATCTAATCACATTCTAGGCCAAAGGTAAGGTGGTTACAAAGGCTGTCACTTGTCCTTTATCCCATGGCTTACTGACACTAAAGGCTTTTGTTGAGTCATGCACAGATAGCCCATTGGATTCCCAGCTGCCCATGGAGTAATGGAGACTTCCGTTCTGTGTGTCATTTCACTGAGAGAATACAAAACCACAGCCGAGGAACGCTAACCGCACAACTAATTGCTTAAACGTCTGCAGAGACACAACTACTCCAATAGCACTTTGGGAAAAAAGGATGCAAGTTAAAACGTGTCCCGACTGGAATAAATTTGGAGCTATCCTATTACCTCCTCAATAGCTTTTGAAGACACGTCTCACTTCCGATAATTCTTGTCTGTGCGACGGTGCTGTGACAGACAGAATTAATTGATATGTTTTGTCTGCTTGTGGTTCGTCCACCCTTATGGTTTTACCAGGTCTGGCCTGTTTGCTGCCTCTGACTAATTGTCTGTTTCGCAAGCAGGTTTGTTGTCTGAGCCTGAGTGTAAGCTGAGTGTTATCCCCTGTCCGTGTGTCCCCTATAGAGAGCAGTGTCCTGCAGAGCCCAGTATTCACCAAGCAGCCTGGCAGCATTGTGTTCCCTGTGGACTCCCAGGAGAAGAACAGAGAGGTGGTGTTCAGCTGTGAGGCCCAGGGAAGCCCATCTCCACTTTATCGGTGAGTATGTATTACACAGTGCACGTCTCCCACCACAATAATTTCCCTCTGTTCTGTTCTTGTGGATCGATAATTTTATGAATTTTATTTCATTCTGATGTAGCACCCTGACTGCTGGACACAAAATCGTAAAAAATAATAATATATATATACAGTACAAGTCAAAAGTTTGGACACACCTACTCATTCCAGGGCTTTTCTTTATTTTTACGATTATTCTACATTGTGGAAAATAGTACAAATAAAGAAAAACCCTTGAATGAGTAGGTGTTCTAAAACATTTGACTGGTACTGTATATATATTTTTTAGCTCATCGAGATCACGCATACATGAACGGTAAAAGCATTCATCCCACTTAAGAAATAGTATGGAACATTATCTTTCCTATTTTGAGAAAAGCAGTGTGTCTCCGGTTATGAACATTATCTGGTTCAAACGAATTGAGGCTCAAAGAGACTGTCCCTTTCGCTCTCTTCTTTTCCTGGACGGTTCATTAGTCTATCGAAAGGTTAGTAAGTTGTATCGCTGGCAACTACAAGGTTCAAATCAATCATGTTTGCACACTGAAATTGCTGGGTTGAGATTTAGAAGGATTGGTACGTTTAATACTTGGGATTGAGCCAGTTTAAAGGATGACCTAATCAGCTGTTTCCTGTCAAGGTCGCTGTACAGTCCTGTCAGAGAGAGCGCAGAGCCTGGGCTGGGATGGGCTGCCTGCCTGCATGCCTTCTAAGACTGTCTTCCTTTACGCAGGCTGTAGACTAAATCATCTTCAAAGTTCATTAACTGCACATCACAGAATCGTATGCTGTGACTGGCTGATGTAAGAGAGGTTGGGCATTACATTTGGCTCATCCTCCGAGACGCTTTAAAACTGTCTGTCCCTACAAACATAAAGCTTCTAAGAGAATATTAACTCCAGAAAGAAGAAGCATTGTTCCCTGGTTCTGGGTCTATTTTTGTTTCCCCCAGAAATAAAAGTACCACATGCAGAAGGCTGAAGGAAAAGATGTAACATTCTACAAACTCGTAAGCCACGTGGCATTGTGTCATGCCACTGTATGGACATCCTGTTGAGACATCGCATTAAGCATGTGCTTAACAAACGGAGCTGCTGTACCAGTGTCCCCCTCTAGAATGATTGATAGCCAATGAGATTACTCGATTGTCTGCGGCATGTCCATGCACTTGATTAGATGTATTGCTCGATGTATCATAGCTGTGGTGTTAAATTCTATTCAAGAGTCATTGTCAGGACAACATCTAGTGACAAGACCATAGATTTCATCTTAGTGTGTTAACCTAACTCCCTTACTTATTCCTCTGTGCAGAACATTCCTTGTCGAGCGTAATGCTCCGATGTTGACCTAAAGACAAGTGGAGTTATGAGTTATGTGTTTTCTCATGATTACCATATCAGTCAAAGCTATGGCGGTTAACATTTGTACATTTTTTACTTAACCTTTATTTAACTAGACAAGTCAATTAAGAACAACTTCTTATTTACAATGACGGCCTACCCCAGCCACACCCTCCCCTAACCCGGACGACACTGGGACAATTGTGCACCGCCCTATGGGACTCCTGATCACAGCCGGTTGTGATACAGACCGGGATCAAACCAAGGTCTGTAGTGACGCCTCTAGCACTGAGATGCAGTGTGTTAGACCACTGCGCCACTCGGGAGCAGTCTTAGCTCTCATCCAATACACCCTATTTGCTACAAAAAAGACGTTGACAATCCTAAGCTAGCATATTTTTTCCTGTCAACCGGCCTTTTTGAAAGACACATTTAACGCTACGTATTAAGACTTCTCCCTGCCAACGCATGTGAAAATGAGACAGTGTAGCACATTGATAGATAGACAGTGATCTTCTTCTGCAGGGTAGTAAACTCTGCAGTCTTTCTGATTTGTAACAAGATAACTCATACATCACTCATCAAATATCTGTCTCTGTCCCGAAATCTGCTCTCTTTTAATGTCTTAGAAAGTCATGGATAAAGCATTAAATGAATAACCGTCAGTAAAATAATTAGCGAGCACGTGTAATTAAAATTGTTGGCTCTATTAAGTGCTTTCCTTGTGGATATGTTGCTCACTTTCTCTGTTGAAGAATAATAGAAAGCTGTTTAATAGGGTGCTTTCATTTTTAATGGAATATCATTTTTTTCTCTGAAACAAAAATAGCACTTAGTAACAACGCATAACAGCCTGCTATGAGAGCTGATGACGACTTCCTCCCTTGGAGATCTAGGATCATGTTAGATCCTCTTCTCTCCCTATTGCAGGTTCTCTCTCTGAAAGTCTGACTAGTTAGAGTAGACTCACTACTGGGAAGTAAAATATTCATGTTGGTACTTGTTTTTCTTGCATTGGAAGTAAGCGAATGGCTGGAGTTGCCTTGTGAGATGGTCAGGGAGGACCTTTGCCATAGTGTGTGTAAAGTAATGAGGCTCTGGAGACCAGGGGACTTGTGTGTGTACTGTAAGGCTAGTGTGGAGTAGGCATGGTAATGAATTCGGGAATCATTATATATGATGCTTGTACAAGCAGTGCTACTCCAATAAGCACTATGTATTTAATGGCATGGCCATATTGTATTCTGTGCATAAGAAGAAAGCCACAGGGAATGTTTATAATCAGATATTTTTAGGTGAACTACATGTTCCCTTTTTCTCAAGCATTGATGCAGAACATGTTCAGGTGCTTATTATCTTGAGTGTGTCTCAGTCATAATTGGCGTAGCAAGACCTGAGTTCTCCCCTCTCTATAGCGAGAACTCTCAGTCCCAGTCTTTATATAAATGCTTGATATGGTCAGTAGTTGTCTAAATGCTAGATGAAAGAGAACGAAGACATTGACGTCAAATGTTATGCTTTTAACCTGGCATTAACCTTTTACAGTGGACTCTTTATTAGTATGCCTTTTCTCGGCTAAATCATACAATAAAATAGCTTTTATCTATTCAAGCAGAGCTACACCAACCTAATGGAGAAATTCCTAGGAATGCTTTGACAAATTCACCCTATTTGTTGAGCTGTTTGGAATCCATAAAGACAATCAATTATTCTCCTCACTCCAAAGACATAATCAGCAASTAATCGCCCTGGACGCTAATCATGATTTGCGTCGCCCATTTCCCAATAAAGTGATTAAGAATACCTATCATGCTTACTCATATGTGAAATGCCATTTTTTTACTTTTTTTTGTAATTGAACTGGACATTGTTGAAAATACCTACATGTATCAAAGCGTTTTTCTGTCAAGACGTTGTGATGTGTAAATTACGGGTTCACACCTCCGTAGCGGAGATTTAGCTGGTATCGATCCCTTTACCCCCCATGTTGTTTGGTATTGTAACGGCCATTGTGCTCTATGTGGAGGGATTGAGGAATCTGCTGCCTTCATAAGTGAATTATATCCTTCACTGATCACCTCTAACACCAATGATAATCTTGTAGCCTGGTGTAGAATGCAAAAGTGCAGAATGCAGGGCGCTAGTCATTAATTTTAATTGCTGCATCGTAATGATTAAGCTGCATTTTTATGCTGTTTGACTGGGTGTCTAGCAAGATGGATGGCGATGGAGGCTGTGTATTCTTGTTGAGTGGGTTCTTTTCTGCTCCGTGGTGTGCCGGCCGTCAGTGTGGTTCACTACTTAGATTAACGCTAAGCCCTTTCTTCGCTTATTGAAAAGGAATTAATCAAATGAAGGTAAAATCATCATTTTCTTTGTCAGAATCTCATCTTGTCCTAAAGGTGAATGATCTACATTAGAATGGAGTTAATGGTGGGATATTCAAATTGTCTATCAATTGTTCTGGATCTGACTGTTTTTCATTTTGTTTTTAGGTGGAAACTGAATGGCACCGCAATCACTCCAAAATCAGTCTCACACTACAGCCTGTCTGGAGGCAACCTCCGAATCAGCCATTTGGACAAAGACCAGGATGCTGGAACATATCAGTGCCTCGCCTTCAACTCTTTTGGGACCATCGTGAGCCGAGAGGCTAGTCTAACCTTTGCATGTAAGTCACTAACTATCTTTAGTTCCCTTTCTGATCAAACTGTACTAGCCAGCAGTGTGAAAGCATGTGACATAAAAGATATGTCATTGGGACTTGTGATAGTGTCTCGTGTCCCGCCTGATAAAGCGATCAACATGAAAATGTCTCCTTGGGGAGCAGCAGTTCCCAGTGCTGTGATTCCACACTCCCCTTTCTGTCAGGGTGCATCCTAATCCTGATAGAGCTTAAACATGAATCTACACAACTCCAACGCACAAAACTAACTCTCCATCACTTTCCCCAGGCTTGGCTGTTACTCAAAATAAGTAGCAATAAATGCCTACTCTACCACATACTGTCTTTATAACACATGACAGACTCTCAAAGATGTTCAGTTAAAGCGTATTGAGCAAAAGTAATGTCACCGTAAGTATAAAACCGAATAGAAATCATCTTGTCTCAGCATGTGAAAATAATCGTTATTGTAGAATCAGATAAAGAAAGTCATATTTTTGCGGAACTTTAGACATTATGACTGAGACTTGAGTAGAAGAAGATCAAGATTGTGAATAAGATAAGGAGACTGTGGTTTCCATTTAGCTCTTTCCCTATGAACTAAGAACTCAATACTCCCTGCTGCTCCTCCAGTGATTGGACATCCTTAAATGACGACATTGGCAGTGAAGTGAGTGATGGCTTCTTCAGATTGAATTTTGATGCCCCACGTTGGGAACAAGGCCGCTCCATCCCTCACACGCTATTTGTTTTGTCCCTTGGTTGAGCCCAGTCTAACCCCTGAGCAGGAACAATTCGATTTCGTAAGGGAACTCCACTGCCACTATAGGGCAATACAGTGACAGTTCCATCAATTGCCAGGGCCTGACCTTACCAGTCTTGGGTTGTTGTCACATATTAAGGCATGTATCTTCTTTATTACTCTTGGTAAAGATTCATTAACTCCACATGATGATTGAATGGTGCGGGTGGAAGAGAATAATTTTAAGGGCGTCTGATATTATTAGAGTGTATCCTACAATTTGTTAGAGTAGCGATGAGAGATAATGTCTATGTGGCTCTCAGCTTCATGTCAACATTGTGACGACCTGACGTCTAAAGCCACACGTTGTCATCCCAAATGATCAGCAATGTTTTAGGGAAGATTCTACTGTAAAATCAGTGAAGAAAGTACTGAAACATGAAAGTAACTGTCCTGTGTTTCCCAATGACTATGAAATTAATTACAGTAAGCATGTTCCATCCACAGTTTTTATGCTCGTAAAGTCATACCGTATTAAAAAAAAGAACGACAGCTGTGATGGAAACAGGACGTTTCGTTACAATTCTATGAACGCCGACAGATCATTTGTTTGTCCGTTCGACATGGTGGGATCTTTTTGTGTGGGTACAATTCATTATGCGAGAAATGGCGGTGGGAAGGCCTTGATGCGCAAATATTGATCTAGTAACCGTCATATCGAAGTAAACTTGGAGTTGCGATGATATGGATTGTGGTCCTCCCACTATGACTCAGAAACCATGCAGTTAATTAGGCTACAGATGAAATAAGTAATGATGAACTTTACAGGGTGGTGAAAGTGCACGGTCATGAGCTTGATGCATCTTTCCAATAAATATCGAGGGTCTTATTCTGGTGACATGATAATCGATGCTTGACTGCTTTTCCCTAATAATCTCATCATGTAGACTAGCCTACCCATACAGCCTACCTTCACTACGTCTGTGAGCTGTTGTTGGCTAGAGCACACCTGCCAGGACCAGAGGAGGCACGTTTGCTATTTAACTCAACAGTTTTTTGTGACAAAATTATGGGTAGAGTTGAAAATGCGATGGAACATGAAAACTTAAGTGAAAAATAACATTTTGTGTGGACTACGTCATCACGCGCTGATTTTTGTCCACAACAGTTCAGTTTAGCGGAACACACCACTGTTGGGAAAATGTGCCTATTTTCTTTATGCGTATTTTTGAATATGCGCATGAAAATCTGTTGCCAATGGGATGGAAACCTAGCTAATATGAGTGAAATATGAGTCAATTTGTTTTTCATGAAGTATGTTAAAAATACGTTTTTCTGTGTTGGAATGGTGTGGGCGTACCACAACAACAGAATGGTGTGGGTGGATACCGGTCATTACAAATATTCATGTGAGTAGACCACTGATCGGCCAGCTCATTTTCCTCAGAGGATGGCATCATGTTATGTGAGGAAATTGGTGAATTTGACACTATTATACCTTTGGGCACAAAATACTCTACATCTTATTAATCTTGTGCCGATAGTTTTCCATGTGTTCATTTCTTACCTGTTTCTATGTTATCTGTATTGTGTTCTTGAACTTGAAAATGGTTTTCTGTTGATTCACATGTAATATATGAATGTCATTTTATACTGTAACTTGCGTACCACTTAGTTGGTGCAGTACAGTCAGTGGCGTAGCGCATGTTCACGGGGGGGCCACCGCAAGGTTCGAGGAAGGACCTTTATTGCCCAACAAGTGTTTAAAGGCCATGATTGTTTAATTCTAAAAATGGAATTATTCAAATATGTAATACACATCTCCAAACTTCTCTTTGTTTTGTTTTATAGCACTGTTAAAGACTCCAGGGCTAATCTTGTTAGCATTTTGGCATGTTTTTCTAGATTTAGAACATAAAATAACATTTATGAAGCAGACATTATTCCTTAGGTCTAGCATAGCAAATACTTCAATGTTGCAGAACGGTGATTACAATATCTTTTCAGAAAATTGACTAAAACAAATATCTTAAGAGGGTTAGTCATCAGTGACGGAGCCACTGACAGAGTTGACAACAGATACTCAAAACAGACATATGTTTTCCTCATAAAATAAAGTTCAGTACCAACATTTGTAAATATGGAAAATGATTCAATTGAAAATCCCCAATAAAAACATAACCATTCTGTCAGATCTTTCAGGACTCAGACAGAGTTGACGTTAGAGAAAAATCTGACAGAGTTGATGTTTTACGGAATTGACAAAAATTGTATACCACTTTACTCAAGTGGTGTACACAGTAGCAATTTTGTTTTTCCTCAGTTGCTTTATAACTCTAAAACCGAATGAAATGTGACATATTTGGACCAAAATTCATACCATAGTCTATCTTAATCTATCAGGCAGATGGAGTTGACAGATTATGGTTGTCACCATGGTGATTCCAATATTGTTTGTTTTAATCTATCAAAAGTAGAGAACTTTACAGACCATGAGTGGTTTTGTTGCCATGTAATGAGTACATGAATAAGGGGTCCTTGTGGTATAGCTGACCCTGCTCATTCCTGATTAAGTCAACCAAATCTCTGGACACACATTTTAGGAATCAAAGTTTTGAGAGAAATATTCTTTCAAGTCACAGAGGGATATTCCAAGAAATTACATCCTATAATTTTTCAGTTAATATACATTTTTGCCCGTTATTACATTTGAAACCGTTTTTTGGAGAGTTTGAAATTGGGACCCTTTGCTCCGGACAAGGGCGTTTCCAGGCAAAGAGCCGACATGGAAATGAATAAAAACAAATCTTTTCCCTTATAAAATAATGCAACAAAATCCAAAGCTCGTTCCACCCCGTGTGGGGGCTGCGGTGGTGCTACGTCAGTGAGCCCGCTTCAGCTCAATCAAAAATACATTCTGTCCATGTGCAGATTAAATTAATGAAATATGTTATTGCTCTTAAAATGAATTCTATGGAGATATGGCTTCAATCAATACCATCTTCTTCCAGAGAAGCGTAATGAAAGTTGGCTATTTAGTGTTTTAAAATATGCTCTGTGATTATTCCACTGGAGCTTGACCTTGCAAAGTTGAGATAATAAAAAGAGACCAAGAACAATGAACATCAAATACTTCAAGGAGATATGTGTTTCTCTGCCTTTCCTCCTGAATTGGCTTACTTTAATTGCACAGATATTGAAAGCCTTGTCAGTAAGATCCATGGGAAATGGATCATTGTCATTACGGACGCACTGATGTTGTCTGAAGGACAAGCTCTGCTTTTTAATTCAGTAATTGAGTTCTGGGTAAAGAAAGTTAAAAAATAAATTCAAATCAGCATTGAACGTGAACCTCATGCATAGTGTTTTATAGTGTTTTAATCATGATTCTTGTGTACTGTCATCTTTTTTTAAATACATAATTGTTGTGATGAATTTCCTTAGGTTTATCAAGGAATGACTGGCTGAACATAAAAATTGTTTAAGAATGCAAAGGATGATTAAATAAGAAGATTTATCTTCTTAGGTTTTTGACAATCTTTCAACCACTGTAACTCATCTTTATCTCATCCAGCCCCTATCAACACTGTATCAATCCTTTTCCATTTTGTACAACAACTGTCATATATATCTCATCCAGCCCCTTTCAAACGTGTATCCAATCCTTTTCCATTTTGTACAACAACTGTCATATATATCTCATCCAGCCCCTATCAAAACTGTGTCAATCTTTTCCATTTTGTACAAAACTGTCATCTTTATCTCATCCAGCCCCTTCAACACTGTATCAATCCTTTTCCATTTTGTACAACAACTGTCATATATATCTCATCCAGCCCCTTTCAACACTGTTATCAATCCTTTTCCATTTTGTACAACAACTGTCATGTTTATCTCATCCAGACCCTCAACACTGTTTCAATCCTTTTCCATTTTGTACAACAACTGTCATATATATCTCATCCAGCCCCTTTCAACACTGTATCAATCCTTTTCCATTTTGTACAACAACTGTCATATATTCTCATCCAGCCCTATCAACACTGTGTCAATCCTTTTCCATTTGTACAACAACTGTATCTTTATCTCATCCAGCCCCTATCAACACTGTATCAATCCTTTTCCATTTTGTACAACAACTGTCATCTTTATCTCATCCAGCCCCTTTCAACACTGTATCAATCCTTTTCCATTTTGTACAAGAACTGTCATGTTTATCTCATCCAGCCCCTTCAACAATGTCTTCAATCCTTTTCCATTTTGTACAAACACTGTCATATTTATCTCATCCAGCCCCTTTCAACTATCAATCCTTTTCCATTTTGTACAACAACTGTCATGTTTACTCATCCAGCCCTTTCAACACGTATCAATCCTTTCCCATTTTGTACAACAACTGTCATGTATATCTCATCCAGCCCCTTTCAACACTGTATCAATCCCTTTCCATTTGTACAACAACTGTTATCTTTATCTCATTCAGCCCCTTTCAACACTGTATCAATCCTTTTCCATTTTGTACAACAACTTTTACATTTACATTTAAGTCATTTAGCAGACGCTCTTACAACAACTTTTACAACAACTGTCATGTTTATCTCATTCTGGTGTTAATATTCAGAATAAATTTTATCTCTTAATATTCATGGGATGTATCATTTATTCCTCACAACTTCTTCACACCCTTAGGATATACTCACCCTGATTGATGTAATGTTCAATTTGTTTGCTCTGTGAATGCAAATCCTCTGATGTTGGAACTGTTGCTTCCTGCCTCGCTCACTTTAAACCAATGGCTAGTTTTCCATCTGCTCATTTCCATGTCTATGAACTTGAAGTGACATTGAGCACAGGGGAAGAGCTGTCTAAAATAAAACATAATCATTAATAATAATTTATTACATTTGTAAAGTGCTTTTCATTATACAAGAATAATCTCAAAGTGCATAATAATGGCACTTTGTTGGACTTTCTTATCAGAAATATTTAGGAATATCTTAAACAAACTGCATCTGCTTACATGTAAGTGATTTGGCAGTCATGTTTGGATATATTTTTTGGTCTACTAGTAATACCCGATGGTATGGTCTGAATTTCAGTATGGACAACAATCAGCACTCTGCTTCCTACACTCTTAGAGAAAAAGGTTTATTCTAGAACCTTAAATGGTTCTTCGGCTGGCCCCATAGGAAAACCTTTTGAAGAACCCTTTTTGGTTCCAGGTAGAACCCTTTTGGGTTCCATGTAGCACCCTTTCGACCGAGGGTTCTACATGAAACCCCAAAAGGTTCTACATAGAACCAAAAAGGGTTCTGCCTGGAACCAAAAAGGGTTATCCTATGGGGAGAGCCGAAGAACCCTTTTGGAACCCTTTTTTCTAAGAGTGTACAGTGTAAAGTTTCAATAGGTACATATTCTTCAGTTGGAAAAAGTTATGATCCTCTAGATATTCTGCTGGACCGTCAAGGTTACCCCCATGAGAGTGGCGGTGCTCCAAATAATTTGGCGTTACTCTTCCCTCTCTGAACTTTTGATGGATGATGGTGCTGCCGGTGAGGAGTAGGTCCTGTCTGCTGGCTGAGGCATGGCTAACTGATGAATAGAGGGCCACTCTCTCACTCAATACCGTCTGGCCTTGATAAGTATTTCTATTGATTCATTATCAGTGATTATGTAAAAGATGTACACCCATATTTCATACTGATGAATAGCTTGTATATCCAATGTGTCTGAGTCACAGAGTTCAGTTGTTACGTGGAAACTATTTCAAAGGCCATGCTTTGAATGTGATACATTGTTAAACAGTGTATTCAAGTTTGACTATAGTGTTAGACTGAAAACTTACCAATCATTTGTTATAGAAAAGGTATTTGTTGGCAATGGAAATTAAAATGTGGGTCCGGATTAAAAGTATGTTAGTACAGACATTTTTATATCCACTACCGGTAAAAAGTTTTAAAACACCTACACATTCAAGGGTTTTTCTTAATTTTTACTATTTTCTTCATTGTAGAATAATGGCGAAGACATCAAAACTATACATAACACATATGGAATCATGTAGTAACCAAAAAAGTGTTAAATAACTCAAAATAAATGTTATATTTGAAATTATTCAAATAGCCACCCTTTGCATTGATGACAGCTTTGCACACTCTTGGCATTCTCTCAACCAGCTTTATGAGGTAGTCAAATGGAATGCATTTCAACTAACAGATGTGCATTCTTAAAAGTTAATTTCCTTCTTAATGCTTTTGAGCCAATCAGTTGTGTTGTGACAAGGTAGGGGGGATATACAGAAGATGGCCCTATTTGGTAAAAGACCAAGTCCATGTTATGGCAAGAACAGCTCAAATAAGCAAAGAGAAACAACAGTCCATCATTACTTTAAGACATGAAGGTCAGTCAATATAGAACATTTCAAGAACTTGGCTCTCATGAGGACCGCCACAGGAATGGAAGACCCAGAGTTACCTCTGCTGCAGAGGATACGTTCATTAGAGTTACCAGCCTCAGAAATTGCAGCCCAAATAAATGCTTCACAGAGTTCAAGTAACAGACACATCTCAACATCAACTGTTCAGAGGAGACTGTGTGAATCAAGCTTTCATGGTTGAATTGCTGCAAAGAAACCACTACTAAAGGACACCAATAAGAAGAAGAGACTTGCTTCGGCCAAGAAACACGAGCAATGGACATTAGACCGGTGAAAATCTGTCCTTTAGTCTGGAGTCCAAATTGGAGATTTTTGGTTCCAACCGCCGTGTCTTTGTGAGATGAGGTGTGGGTGAATGGATTATCTCTGCATGTGTATTTCCCCCCGTGAAGCATGGAGGAGGATGTGCTATGGTGTGGGGGTGCTTTGCTGGTGACACTGTCCGTGATTTTTTTTAAATTCAAGGCACACTTAACCAGCATGGCTACCACAGCATTCTGCAGCGATATGCCATCCCATCTGGTTTGCGCTTAGTGAGACTATCATTTGTTTTTCAACCGGACAATGACCCAACACACCTCCAGGCTGAGTAAGGGCTATTTTACCAAGAAGGAGAGTGATGGTCTTGTTGCATCAGATAACCTGGCCTCCACAATCCCCCAACCTCAACCAAATTGAGATGGTTTGGGATGAGTCGGGCCACAGAGTGAAGGAAAAGCAGCCATGAAGTGCTCAGCATATGTGGGAACTCCTTCAAGACTATTGGAAAAGCAATCCAGGTGAAGCTGGTTGAGAGAATGCCAAGAGTGTGCAAAGCTGTCATCAAGGAAAAGGGTGGCTATTTGAAGAATCTCAAATACAAAATATATTTTGATTTGTTTAACACTTTTTTGGTTACTGAATGATTCCGTATGTGTTATTTCATAGTTTTGATGTCTTCACTATTTTTCTACAATGTAGAAAAAAGTCAAATAAAGAAAAATCCTTGAATGAGTAGGTGTTCTAAAACTTTTGACCGGTAGTGTATATTTTGCCAGAAAACGGTCATTAGTTGTTTTTAGTTTATATTCATAGAGCGTGTATGTACTTCTCTCACAGAACATGTGCAATTGCAGATTCGCTGTTTTTATTTCCTTTTTTTCCCTCTGGGCTATAGATTTATACGAGCCCTGTTCATCCAGAGATTTGAGAATCCTAGATTTACTGAACATGGTGTGAAAATCCCACTAAGTCACGAGAGCAGACCACAAGCCCTGGAGGATATACAGTACATAAATCCCTCATTTAAATGTGAATAATTCCTGAACATTACTCTCCAGCTGTTGTGATAATGTGTATAGATTGAGCACAGTAAGCTGAGTTAATGAAGGGTAAATATCTACCAGCTATTTCAACTTTTTCCTTAATAGAATGCAGGTACTGTATCTGTACAGTACTGTATGTAGTTGCATCAGATATCATGTACATTTCTCCACCTTGTGGCTTTGAATGCTTCTTCTTTGATAAGAGCAAAATGAAAAGAAAGATCAGTCATTACTGCACATTTGAACCTACTCTATGATGCAATGTCAAATCCAGTTAACCCAGGTGCAGTAAGTTAAGCGTGCAAAGATGAGTCTAACTTTCAATCCCTTGCAAATCCTCCGGGGTTGGTTTCTGAGTTCAGCGGAAAGGGAAGGATGCGGAAACCATCAAAGCCTCCCCAGGATCTCGACCATCAATGAGACCCAGCTATAGCCCCTACACAGCCTGCTGTGAGGAGAAAGAATACCTCACTCTGTACCTCAAATAGAGATACTGTGGCCAAAGTGTCTTAAAAGATCAAAATTGCTTTCCGAACTGAAGGGGTAGAGAAGACTAGCAACAACAGATATAGTACTATGGTCCATGTCAAACAAAAACAGATCATCATCAACAAAATGTCATATCTGATAGCAACACATCTACTTCCAAAGATCAAGTCATGATGACAAACTTATTTGAATATGTGGTTTATGGTGTGCGATGGGTACTAGAGTAGAACATCATTGAAATAGACCCTCGGTCCATTTAGCTCTACCCCCATCACGGTAGTAAATCGTACCTCCAGGAGTTGGTTGCGTAATGAATCCCATTGTTCCGCTTGGACAGCCTTGTTGAAGTATGATAAGTTGTCCTGGCATTTAGAATGCTCATATAGCTGGGATGTGATCATCAGGTTCATCTGGATCATTGTGTGTAATGTCATCCCACACTTAAAATAATGGACGCTAATTGGATAAAGAGTCACATTCAAACTGTGATTTATTGTAGTTAGCTGGTTCCATTATGGACATAGACCTACGTTATTGTATTGCTAGTCTTCTGTTTTTCCTCTCTCGTGTGTATGTTTAGATAGAATCGAAAGACGTAACCAGTCTTGATACTACGAAGCAATTCTTTTCTCACTTGATTTGTATTTATTTATATATTTCCTTTTGTATTTCTCAAAAGAAATCATGGCGAAGAGGAGTTCAATGCCAACATACACAAGGCCTGTTATTTTTGTTGCGACTGATGTGAATTCTTTGAAATGTCCCTTGAAGGCTGACTGCATGCTTTCTTTTGAACAAAAAGAGCACGAGCACAGCTGTGTGCCTAGAGGAGCATGCATTTGGTCAAGTCCCTCCCCAGCACTGGCTGCTCTGACTCTGCAGAGGCTCCTCTTAAGACATAGGCTGTATCATACTGTATTAAGGATTTCTGCTTGGCTCTTCAGGCCCTTTTTGCAACAATGGTTTGTTTGCTCTGTTTTGGCTTTCAGGACAGGAGGGGGCACAGTGAATTTTACCACTATCATTATGTTTTGTATCTGTGTGTGTGTGTGTGTGTGTGTGTGTGTGTGTGTGTGTGTGTGTGTGTGTGTGTGTGTCCTGTGGTGTGTCTGTGTCTGTGTCTCTGTGTCTGTGTTGTGTTGTGTCTGTGTCTGTGTGTGTGTGTGTGTGTGTGTGTGTGTGTGTGTGTGTGTTTTATCAGGATGATCAAAAAATGGCCTCCTGCACTTGCAGTGAAGTGGTCCCAGTACTGCTTCTTTTTACTGCGATGGCTTTTATCTCGATCCCAAATAATGCCCAAAAAAGATACTTTGTTAAATTAATTCAGCACCTTAGATGTCCAATGCTTTTGTCCACTTTGTTCCTTTAGGCTCTCTATTTCCTAGGCTCTCTGTGGCTTTTATCTAGCACCCCATCCTGTGTTGAGATGAAAGAGGGCGGCAGTGCCACTCCAAACCTTTTGTTACCAATCCCCCGGTACCAAGATTGGACCAATATAGACACAGAATTACCTCCATGGGCCCACATGCACGGGACATTGGCAAGTCATTCATTAAATTTGTGTTTTGATAGAGAAAAGTCAAGCAGTCTAGACTTCCCAAATGGAGAGTTCACTTGCAGACAATTAAGCCCAGTCAGTCCAGAGATCACATTCTCTTTTACCAGTAATACTGTCTATAGTTGAAATGTAGAAACACTTTCAACTGCCATAGCATATGAAACAGTTTTGGAGGTAGTAGAATATGTTCAGAATAGAATGTATTCAACCAAAATTATTCCAAAATGGGATAAACGTTGTACTGATTTTCTACCAGTGTGCAGTTTAATGGTATGGTATCAACAAAATGCATCTCTCTTTTTGCAGTGAGAAAGAAAATATGAGTCTCCTTCATTCATTTTTTTTCATCAATTGCAGAGGTAGATGCATATAATTGACTCCAAATTGCCAAATCTCATATTAATCTGTGAGAAGTTGCAAGGAACATATTTTCTTAATAGAGCTTAAGAGTCTCAAATAGCTATTAGCAAAAGTGTGTTCTTGCATGGGTTCAGAGGAGATTTATGTTTTAAGAAATAATTACAGCCTGCCTCCTAATAGACTTGTCCCATAGTCAGTATGACATATATTAGCTGACCTTATAGTCCTCTTCATAAATCAGTGAGCCCAGTAATTTTACATTTAAATCTGCTCCTGGAGCAGAACTAATCAGCAATATAGTTTCAAAGCAGGTTGGGTTGGTTG
The DNA here is from genome assembly GCF_002910315.2 of Salvelinus sp. IW2-2015. Classification (NCBI taxonomy): domain Eukaryota; kingdom Metazoa; phylum Chordata; class Actinopteri; order Salmoniformes; family Salmonidae; genus Salvelinus; species Salvelinus sp. IW2-2015. The sequence continues at coordinate 12,538,476 of NC_036851.1, read as the reverse complement.
CAGAGAGAGACGCTCAAGACTTTTCCATTGAGTCGCCCTGGAAAGAGAGCTTTCCTTCCTGCATCGCTGCTCGAGGTGACATGACAATATGGAGCATATTACAGAGCAAGGTTAATTAAGGTTAATTCATCCAATTTGAACAATAGGTGCTCTTAAATCTGCGATATCACCCGTTATCAAATAAATGTCTCGTCGTTCCCTGTGGTCGAAAGATACAGTATGAATGTCCTTCTTATCGCTGTCTGTGTCCCCAAACGGTCAAATTCTTTCTAACTTGGCCCATTTTTGTGTAGACAGGTTTCACTTGCAGTAAATTACCACTGGTTATATTCATACTGTCCCCACTTTAAACAGTGTCAATACAAACAAACAAAATGGAACATTCAGTAATGTTTGGGAAATATCAAAGGGAGAAGAGGAAAATCAGGGGAATTTGTCCACAAGCTCGACTGCTGCTGTTTTGTCTTTGTGTGATATCTACAGTACCTGTCTGTGCAGCTTTTTCCCCCCAAACAGTTTTGCAGAACTGCTCCTTTCATGTCTGTGGTAGGTATGGCATTATTCCAAATTGAATCACTGCTCACAGCCTCTTGAAAGGAATTGAGAAGTTCCCGATTGCAGTTCCCATATTTATCCAGGTCCCACCCGAGACGCTCTGCACACTCATCCATGAAGACTGTTCTTTGCTCTCCGAATTACCTTTACCCAGATCCGCCGGGCAACAATGGCGAGGGAAATTGCAGGAGACTGTTGCGACCTGTTATTGTTTTCCATCAATTGTCAAACATAAATTAGTTTCAATAAAAAGGTAATTTTAGTTTCTAAGCCATTTTTGAATTGCTTTGTAATGTTTGCGGTAGTGAGAGTGATGAATAAAACACAATCGAAACCTGATAACCACTGGAGCCATTAAAATCCTTCATGTGTGACTTAGGTTAAGCAAAATACCTTCAGCATACTGGAGTCCTTATTTGTTTTGGAGCCCCTATTTATTTGGGCCTTATTGGTTTTATCCGCAACATTTTGGGTCTAATATCGCCTTTTTGATGTTCCCGAAGACTATGGCTTCGTAATTTCAGACGTGAAATGACATGATGAAAGTTATTTTTCCGTCTGCCCCAGCTGTGATATTTGTTTCGGCAGGCTCAGCCGTGCAACAATGATTGTAATCTAGTGTGGATAACTGTAATAATCATGTGGTAGTGATTCTTATATGGTTGCACCCTGTTGTATATGCTGTTTGATACCCTATTAAATATCCAAGATGTAATAGAAGGAGTGCTAATCAAATGGTTGTTTGTGTAGTGTTCAATTGATTGAACAATGTTTACTGCAGGGTTCCCCAACTGGTGGACTGCAAGAAATTGACTGCAAGAAGCCCAAACAGATATAATATTTGACTATATAACATAATAATTTCAAACCTGGTGTACATTTGTATATGATCACGTGTCTCTCTTCCAAGACACCATTGTAGCTTTGTGTATAGCGGTTTCCTCATGCTCATGGAATGACCCGCTTCCCTTCTAAGTTCAAGTCCAACTTTGTTTATTTGTCATATACACATGATATAAAAAGAGTACACAGTGCAATGAAATGCTAACTTGCAGGGTCGCCTCTCGGCAATGCAACAACAATAGAAAAGGTATGTAGCTTTAGTGAATAAAAAGAGTAAAATAAATAAAAGCTCAATGAAGTAGATCCTGTAGATCACTTCATTACTCCCTTCTTGTTTACAAAGCTCTGCTCCACAAGTGTCCAATATACCTCACTTCCCTGTTGAAATATACATATATGAGAAACCAAACCCGTTTGCAGGGTTGGGTAACTCTCGAGGTCCTGCTTGTCTCCACAACATTTGGTAAATCTGCTTTTAGTCATAACGCACCACAGTTATGGAATGCCTTACAAAACAAATTACACCTGGATTTCCTGGTGTCAATAGGGCAGTTTAAAACTCTGTTGTTAAATTAGTTCACTGAAGTGTCCAATTGTTTCAATTCATTGTTATAACTTGTTGTAATAATCTGAAGTTATATATTCATAGCTGTCTTGTAGTTTTTATCTTTTTGTTGTTGTGTTGATGGAATTTTTGTCATCAGGGCACCATTGCAAATGAGATGTGGTCTCAATTGGGCTCCCCTGAATAAAGAAAAGTAAATACAAATAATTTAACCAATTTATACGTTTTTTACAAATAGTTGCATAGACTAATGTATATGGAAATAACAGACATGAGACAAGCATGTTTACCTGTAGAATGGAATAAGACCTCTATGATTAATTTCCTTTTTTCAATTCTACCACCTCAACATTGCCCATTTTAAACAGGGTTAAATATCTAGTTGTAGTAAAGGTCAGCTTCAGTCCACAGGGGGGCACTACTTCAGAACAAGCATTTCGCTAACTCTGTCTGACACCCAATAACTAAAGGAGGCTGAGCGCTTATTAGCATTAGCTACCACCTTCCCTGCACAAACCTGTGGCTAAACCTGCTGCTGCTGTGGCTGCACTTTGACTTTCTGGCTGTTCTGCCCTCTCAATCACTGCTGCCTGCTCATGCTCAACCTGCTCGGTTTTCTGCCTCTCTTTTGGAAGAAGTTCAGAATATCCATATTTGCTCTGCAGCCTCTGACTGAGTGACAGGCGTTTTGCTGAGTGATGACATTGACATCTAAACGGTGCTGTAGGTCTGTGGGAGAGGTCAAGGGACGTGAGCGGTCCACTGCGTTGTGAAATCTCGACCAAATACAATACATATATAACCAAAAAAGTGTTAAACAAATCAAAATATATTTGAGATTTTAGATACTTCAAAGTAGCCACCATTTGCCTTGATGACAGCTTTGCACACTCCTGGCATTCTCTCAACCAGCTTCACCTAGAATGCTTCTCCAACAGTCTTGAAGGAGTTCCCACATATGCTGAGCACTTGTTGGCTGCTTTTCCTTTACTTTGCGGTCCAACTCATCCCAAACCATCTCAATTAGGTTGAGGTCGGGTGATTGTGGAGGGCAGGTCATCTGAAGCAGCACTCCATCACTCTCCTTCTTGGTCAAATAGTTCTTACACAACCTGGAAGTATGTCCTGTTAAAAAAAAAATTATAGTTCCACTAAGCGCAAACCAGATGGGATGGCGTATCGCTGCAGAATGCTGTGGTAGCCATGCTGTCACGCCCTGACCTTAGTTATATATGTTTTCTGTATTATTTTGGTCAGGGTGTGACGTGGCTGGGTATGCGTGTTTTGTGTTGTCTAGGGTTTTTGTAGATCTATGGGTTTTTGTAAGTCTAGGTTATTGTAGGTCTATGGTGGCCTGAATTGGTTCCCAATCAGGCAGCTGTTTATCGTTGTCTCTGATTTGGGATCCTATTTAGGTTGCCATTTTTTCATGGGTTATTGTCTATGTGTAGTTGCATGTCAGCACTCGTTTGATTAGCTTCACGTTCGTTTTGTTATTTTGTTAGTTTGTTTAAGTGTTCTTCAAGTGTTCCCACCATAAAAGGACCAAGCAGCGTGATAAAGAGGAGTGGACATCATGGACCCGGGAGAAAAATGAGTGGAGGACATCCTGGACCTGGGAGGAGGTAATGGCAGGGGACAAGAACTTGCCATGGAAGCAGGTGGAAACAGCGCAGGAGGAGCGGCGATACTACGAGGAGAAATACCGGAGAATAGAGGAACGGCGACGATATGAGGGTACATGGCTAGCACGGAAGCCCGAGAGGCAGCCCCAATATTATTTTTTTTGGGGGGGGCACACGAGGAGATTGGCTGAGTCAGGTAGGAGTCCTGAGCCAACTCCTCGTGCTTACCGTGGGGAGCGTGTTACTGGTCACGGTGTCTCCAGTGCGCTATTCTAGCCCGGTGCGCTCTATTCCAGCTCCTCGCATTGGCTGGGCTAGAATGGGCATCCAGCCAGGAAGGAAGGTGCCGGCTCAGTGCTCCTGGTCTCCAGTATACCTCCTTGGACCAGGATATACTGTGCCAGCTCTGAGCACTATGTCTCCGGTGAGTCTGCACAGCCCAGTGCGTTCTGTGCCAGCGTTTTGCAGGGCGAAAATAAACATCCAGCCAGGACGGGTTGTGTCAGCTCTACACTCCAGACCTCCAGTACGCCCTGTTCCTCCTCCCCGCACTCGCCCTGAGGTGCGTGTCCCCAGCCCGGTACCACCAATTCCGGCACCACGCACCAGGCCTCCAGTGCGCCTCCAGGGTCCAGTACGCCCTGTTCCTGCTCCCCGCACACGCCCTGAGGTGCGTGTCCCCAGTTCCTGCACCACGCACCAGGCCTACAGTGCGCCTCGGCAGTACAGAGCGTCCGGCAACAGTACCCAGTCCAGAGCGTCCGGCGACGGTACCCAGTCCGGAGCGTCCGGCGACGGTACCCAGTCCGGAGTGTCCGGCGACGGTCCCCAGTCCAGAGCGTCCGGCGACGATCCCCAGTCCGGAGCGTCCGGCGACGATCCCCAGTCCGGGTTCTCCGGCGACGGTCCCCAGCCCGGGGTCTCCGGCGACGATCCACAGTCCAGAGCCTCCGGCGATGAGCCACGGTTCAGCTCAACAAAGGCGGAGGGACCAGGGTAAAGATGGGGGGCGGCGTCCAGAACCAGAGCTGCCACCGAGGGTAGATGCCCACCCGGATCCTCCCCTATAAGTTCAGGTCGGGAGTCCGCACCTTTGGGGGGGGTACTGTCACGCCCTGACCTTAGTTATATATGTTTTCTGTGTTAATTTGGTCAGGTCAGGGTGTGACGTGGGTGGGTATGCGTGTTTTGTGTTGTCTATTTTTTTTTTTAGATCTATGGGGTTTTTGTAAGTCTAGGTTATTGTAGGTCTATGGTGCCCTGAATTGGTTCCCAATCAGAGGCAGCTGTTTAACGTTGTCTCTGATTGGGGGTCCTATTTAGGTTGCCATTTACCATTTAGGTTTTGTGGGTTATTGTCTATGTGTAGTTGCATGTCATCACTCGTTTGATTAGCTTCACATTCATTTTGTTATTTTGTTAGTTTGTTTAAGTGTTCTTCGTTAATTTGCGACTGCACATGGGGACAAAGATCGTACTTTTTGGAGAAATGTCCTCTGATCTGATGAAGCACAAATAGAGCTCTTTGGCCATAATGACCATCATTATGTTTGGAGGAAAAAGGGGGATGCTTGCAAGCCGAAGAACACCATCCCAAACGTGAAGCACGGGGATGGCAGCATCATGCTGTGGGGGTTCTTTGCTGCAGGAGGGACTGGTGCGCTTCACAAAATAGATGGCATCATGAGGCAGGAGAATTATGTGGATATATTGAAGCAACATCTCAAGACATTAGTCGGGAAGTTCAAGCTTGGTCGCAAAGGGTCTTCCAAATGGACAATGACCCCAAGAATACTTCCAAAGTTGTGGCAAAATGGCTCTAAGGGCAACAAAGTCAAGGTATTGGAGTGGCCATCACAAAGCCCTGACCTCAATCCTATAGAAAATTAGTGGGCAGAACTGAAAAAGCGTGGGCGAGCAAGGATGCCTACAAACCTGACTCAGTTACACCAGCTCTGTCAGGAAGAATGGGCCAAAATTCACCCAACTTATTGTGGAAAGCTTGTGGAAGGCTACCTGAACAGTTTGACCCAAGTTAAACAATTTAAAGGCAATGCTACCAAATGCTAATTGAGTGTATGTAAACTTCTGACCCACTGGGAATGTGATGAAAGAAATAAAAGCTTAAATAAATCATTCTCTCTACTATTATTCTGACACATTCTTAAAATAAAGTGGTGATCCTAACTGTCCTAAGACAGGACTTTTTACTAGGATTAAATGTCAGGAATTGTGAAAAATTTAGTTTAAATGTATTTGGCGAAAGTGTATGTAAAAATAAAATTTACATCTGTGTTTGCTTTGCAATTATGGTGTAATTATGGTGTATTGTGTGTAGATTGATGAGGGAAAAAATTACTATTTTATACATTTTAGAATAAGACTTTTAAGTAAAAAAATGTGGAAAGCAGGCATTGTAAGTTGCATGGACTCACTCTGTGTGCGATAATGGTGTTTAACATGATTTTTGAATTTTTGAACTATTTTTATTAGTATTATTTTTATTGGACCATCAAAACATCCGGGCTGAAGCTAATGATGCAACTGTGTGTGACATTATTCTCATATTGAGGCTTGGGATCCCTCAGTAAACAATGAGTCACAGGGGGATTTAGCCTGAGGCAGAGCTTAAGGCTGTTTACCACCCTCAAATGTGTATACGTACAGCACAAGGCAAGGCTCACAGGGATTTCCATCATGACTATTCATCTCCAGCTAAATATACACTACATTGCCAAAAGTTTGTGGACAGCCCTTCAAATGAGTGGATTCAGATATTTCAGCCACAACTGTTGCTGATGGGTGTATGAAATCGAGCACACAGCCATGAAATCTCAATAGACAAACTTTGTCAGTAGAATGGCCTATACTGAAGAGCTCAATGACTTTCAACGTGACAGTCATAGGATGCCATCTTTCCAACAAGTCAGTTCATCAAATTTCTCTCCTGCTAGAGCTGCACGGTCAACTGTAAGTTCTGTTATTGTGAAGTGGAAACGTCTACGAGCAGCAACTGCCCAGCCACAAAGTGGTAGGCCACACAAACTCACAGAATGGGACCGCCGAGTGCTGATGCTCGTAGCGCGTAAAAATCATCTGTCCTCAGTTGCAACACTCACTACCAAGTTCCGAACTGCCTCTAGAAGCAATGTCAGCACAATAACTGTTCGTTGGGAGCTTCATGAAACACATTGGGTTTGACGGATTCCAGGAGAACGCTACCTGCCCCAATGCATAGTGCCAACTGTAAAGTTTGGTGGAGGAGGAATAATAGTCTGGGGCTGTTTTTCATGGTTTCATGGACTCTGGGCCCCTTAGTCCCAGTGAACGGAAATCTTAACGCTACAGCATACAATGACATTATAGACGATTCTGTGCTTCCAACTTTGTGGCAACAGTTTTGGGGAAGGCCGTTTCCTGTTTCACCTGTTTGTAGCATTAAGATTTCCCTTCACTGGAACTAAGGGGCCTAGCCCGAACCATGAAAAACAGCCCCAGACCATTGTTCCTCCTCCACCAAATGAGATGTTCGAAGAGCAGGTGTACTTCTCACTACTTTCCTTTCTGACCAATGTTTACTTTTTGATAAGTTAGATGTTAGATGTGCAGCACAGTTGCAGCACACCTGAGATTGTTCAATTTGACCCAAAGTTAGTCTTTCTTTTCTTTTGATTTCTCAAATGTGTATGCTCTGTTTTCTTGCTCTGCACAAACATGTTGTTTTTGTTTGTTTTGTCTTGCACACTATCAAAGATTTGTCGGGCCACAATCCAGCAGGGAGTATTACATAATGCCTATTATTTTTCAGACATGGAAAACTTCAAGACCCACAGAAGAAGCTCCGTGTCAGTTCGCGAGGGACAGGGGGTGGTTCTGCTGTGTGGTCCCCCATCTCACTCTGGAGGTAAGAAACCAACCACAGACTCTTTATAGTGATAACTGAGCCATACTTTGTCACCTGCTTGTCAGGCTCTCTCTCTCTACTGAACACATTGAAACTTTTCTAACAGCTTAAGATATGTCCGAAGCTGAGGCATCAGAAATGGAGAGTGGAGTTTCCAGACAGACATCTCCTCTCTGCTGCTCTCGGCTCCTGGAGCTGCTTATCTTCCTCTTGCTCATGTTCCTAAGACCGTCAGCAAGTGTTAGCTTGCCAAACTGTCCTCGGGAGACAAAGGTGTTTGTGTGCCACTAGCCTATAGCTCACCAACACCCTCTTTACCGGCATCTGTGGGGAGCCAAGGCCAAGTGATCTCCAACAGATCGTTCCCGGTATCCAATAGATTGCACAAACATTATCATCCTCTGCTAACCATGGGGTGTAAAGCCATTCTCCTCTGTAGAGAGTTTAGCTTCCTCTCCCTACCAGCCTTGGAGTCCTACCTCTCTTTCATAGGAGGTACTTTGTGTTGAGATTCATTTATATTACCACCTGTCAGGCCTCCTCGCGCTTTCTGTACCTTCCATCGTCCTCTGTAGCTTAGTTGGTAGAGTATGGCCCTTGCAAACGTCAGGATAGTGGGTTTGATTCCTGGGAACATCCCTACATAAAATGTATACATGCATGACTGTAAGTGACTTTGGATTAAAGCGACTGCTAAATGGCATATAATATATTATTTTCCCATATCAGTTTGATTACTTTTATTAATTAAAAGAACAGCATGTGTTTTAACATCTTATTTATTGTGTTGACAGTGTTGCTCAATTAAAGCTAGAATCTGCAGTTGAAACAATAACAAAGCCCATCCCCGCCTTTGTTTTAGTAAAAAGCTGAAGGATGGACATGGAGAAATGTAATCACTTTCCATATCATAGACTGAGCTGATGCAAGGACTGGCCATCCATTATATCAAAATTATAGTTTTAACCATGTTTTTTGGCTATACAGTGTTTGTTTACATTTACGTTGTTTACAAACATTGGAGTAAAACAAGCTTATACAATATTTTGGGTTCTGATGGGTTATGACAGTTAAACTAAGCTCACGAGGCATTTGTAAGTTATATTCCTCAAGAATCAATGGGTATGTCATTCATTTATATCATTCATTTATAAGTCCAAAAATTGATTTTGCAACTGCAGATTCTAGCTTTAAAAGTGCTTCATATCCACGGAATGTTCAAATTACTATGGGTTGTCTTAGTTTCTTTCTCGCAAGAACTGTTAATCCATCAGAACTGAGGACTATCATTTTCAGTTCTGCTGAATATTCTCACATGATGAAATAGAATCATTAATTACTTTTCAAAAGAAAGTTGAATTTCTGTGTTTTTTTAACGAGGCAGGTCAGTTAAGAACGAAGTCTTATTTTCAATGACAGCCTAGGAACAGTGGGTTAACTGCCTTGTTCAGGGGCAGAACAACAGATTTGTACCTTGTCAGCTCGGGGAATTGAACTTGCAACCTTTCATTTACTAGTCCAACACTTGAACCACTAGGCTACCCTGCCACCACATTGTGAAACATACTTGCTTATATTGTATTTTCTATTTTAGCTCACACTTCTGTTCATAAATTCTTAACAAGTTAAAAGAGCAAAAGGAATTGCTTGAGTTATCACCACTTCTTAGAAACTGACAAATTCTCAGAAGAGAAGAGGATAAGTTTGTATTCCCTAGACTTGAAAAGGGTGTCTTGTTCCTTATTCAGAAGATCTCTGCATGAGAGATGAATGGTGAAGGCTAAACTTTATACACAGTTTCAACCCACAGTAATATGCTGTGGCTGATGAAGAATGAACATTGTATTGCTATTGAATATAATTATTTAATATATATATACAGTGGGGAGAACAAGTATTTGATACACTGCCGATTTTGCAGGTTTTCCTACTTACAAAGCATGTAGAGGTCTGTAATTTTTATCATAGGTACACTTCAACTATGAGAGACGGAATCTAAAACAAAAATCCAGAAAATCACATTGTATGATTTTTAAGTAATTAATTTGCATTTTATTGCATGACATAAGTATTTGATACATCAGAAAAGCAGAACTTAATATTTGGTACAGAAACCTTTGTTTGCAATTACAGAAAGATCATACGTTTCCTGTAGTTCTTTGACTAGGTTTGCACACACTGCAGCAGGGATTTTGGCCACTCCTCCCTACAGATCTTCTCCGATCCTTCAGGTTTCGGGGCTGTCGCTGGGCAATACGGACTTTCAGCTCCATCCAAATATTTTCTATTGGGTTCAGGTTGGAGACTGCTAGGCCACTCCAGGACCTTGAGAATGCTTCTTACGGAGCCACTCTTAGTTGCCATGGCTGTGTTCTTCGTGTCGTTGTCATGCTGGAAGACCCAGCCACGACCCATCTTCAATGCTCTTATACTGAGGGAAGAGGGTTGTTTGGCCAAAGATCTCGCGATACATGGCCCCATCCATCCTCCCCTCAATACGGTGCAGTCGTCCTGTCCCCTTTGCAGAAAAGCATCCCCAAAGAATGATGTTTTCCACCTCCATGCTTCACGTTGGGATGGTGTTCTTGGGGTTGTACTCATACTTCTTCCTCCTCCAAACACGGCGAGTGGAGTTAGACCAAAAAGCTTATTTTTGTCTCATCAGACCACATGACCTTCTCCCATTCCTCTCTGGATCATCCAGATGGTCATTGGCAAACTTCAGACAGGCCTGGACATGCACTGGCTTAAGCAGGGGGACCTTGCGTGCGCTGCAGGATTTTAATCCATGACGGCGTAGTGTGTTACTAATGGTTTTCTTGAGACTGTGGTCCCAGCTCTCTTCAGGTCATTGACCAGATCCTGCCGTGTAGTTCTGGGCCTGACTCACCTTCCTCATGATCATTGATGCCCCACGAGGTGAAATCTTGCATGGAGCCCAAGACCGAGGGTGATTGACCGTCATCTTGAACTTCTTCCATTTTATATAATTGCGCCAACAGTTGTTTCCTTCTCACCAAGCTGCTTGCCTATTGTCCTGTAGCCCATCCCAGCCTTGTGCAGGTCTACAATTTTATCCCTGATGTCCTTACACAGCTCTCTGGTCTTGGCCATTGTGGAGAGGTTGGAATCTGTTTGATTGTGTGTGGACAGGTGTCTTTTATACAGGTAACGAGTTCAAACAGGTGCAGTTAATACAGGTAATGAGTGGAGAACAGGAGGGCTTCTTAAAGAAAAACTAACAGGTCTGTGAGAGCCGGAATTCTTACTGGTTGGTAGGTGATCAAATACTTATGTCATGCAATAAAATGCAAATTAATTATTTAAAAATCATACAATGTGATTTTCTGGATTTTGTTTTAGATTCCGTCTCTCACAGTTGAAGTGTACCTATGATGAAAATTACAGACCTCTACATGCTTTGTAAGTAGGAAAACCTGCAAAATCGGCAGTGTATCAAATACTTGTTCTCCCCACTGTATATACACTACCGGTCAAACGTTTTAGAACACCTACACCTTCAAGGGTTTTCTTTATTCTTACTATTTTCTACATTGTAGAATAATAGTGAACACATCAAAACTGTGAAATAACACATATGGTAACCAAAATCATATAGTAACCAAAAAATGTATTTTATAATTTGAGATTCTTCAAATAGCCACCCACCCTTTGCCATCCTCTGCAGCAGAGGTAACTCTGGTCTTCCATTCCTGTGGCGGTCCTCATGAGAGCCAGTTTCATCATAGCGCTTGATGGTTTTTACAATTGCACTTGAAGACACTTTCAAAGTTCTTGACATTTTCCGCATTGACTGACCTTCATGTCTTAAAGTAATGATGGACTGTCGTTTCTCTTTGCTTATTAGAGCTGTTCTTGCCATAATATGGACTTGGTCTTTTTCCAAATAGGGGCTATCTTCTGTATACCCCCCTACCCCCCTTACAACTGATTGACTCAAACGCATTAAGAAGAAAGAAATTCCACAAATTAATTTTTAACAAGGTACACCTGTTAATTGACTACCTCATGAAGCTGGTTGAGAGAATGCCAAGAGTGTGCAAAGCTGTCATCAAGGCAAAGAGTGGCTACTTTGAAGAATCTTTTTGATTTTGTTTAACACTTTTTTGGTTACTACATGATTCCATAAGTGTTATTTTATAGTTTTGATGTCTTCACTATTATTCTACAATGTAGAAAATAGTCAAAATAAAGAAAAACCCTTGAATGAGTAGGTGTGTCCAAACTTTTGACTGGTATTGTATATATATTGCATGAGGAAATTTTGTACACGTTCAATATTTCTGAATTATCTGAACTGAATGTGCAGCCGAGATGGCAAAGCTTGAGTACCAAATGTTTTCTTGTTATTTATGTATTTGAATATTTCTGAGAGAGAAACTGGTAGAAATCTAAACAATTCCCTTCCAGCCAGGAAAAATGTTTTTCAGTTCTGAGTTATGTCACTTTAGCATACGGGCGGCAGCTTTGTGTGAGGAAGAGCTTATCTCCTATAGCAAACAGTTTCCTCAAAGTCTCTAAGTCTCTTCGTCCTACAGCTCTTATAGCTTCAGTAGGACGCTGTTATAGCAATGAGTTACGGTAACACATTCGAATGACGGTGCTTTTTCTCATGCTATGATTATACGCATTAACTGTTACTTTAGGCACACACCTGGAAAAATAGGGTATCCACGTATTTCTAATCATATTTGTGCTATCATTTAGGCTGTCACCTCCTTTGCCTGTTGGCACATTCTGTCTTGTTTTGGCAGATGGATCAGATGTGATTGCTCCCATATCTTTCAAGAGTGATTAAATGCAACACCTGCTTTGCCTCGCTCACTCAAACCTCTCTCACAGATGTCATAAATTCACCTACTACCCCTGCAGGGTAGTACAGTAAGTGGAGGGATCAGTGATAAACAAGGGCTGTAGCAATTTGTAGTTTGTAGCCTGTTGGGATTGTTCCTAACGAAAGCTTGGCAGGCGCCATGGCCAATTACAATTTCAGATGTGCATATTTCATATTTTGGTGCCAATGCTAAAACAAAGGTGCAGAAAACTGACTGGAAAAAGTTAGTATTCAACACTTTCCACTTACCTTCATCATAGTCCTCCATCTAGAAATAAAGGCATTGTGTCACGCCTGCTCCCGCTCTTCCTCCCCCTGGCGCTCGAGGGCACCAGGATCCCCAGCATTACGCACTCAAGCCACCACCAGTACGCACACCTGCCTTCCCCCTGTCACGCGCATCAGCGATCATTGGACTTACGTGGACTCAATTACTTGTGTCATTACCTTCTCTATATCTGTCTGTTCCCAAGCTCTGTTCCCTGCTTCGGGATTAATTGTCTCATGTCCGTGTAACCCGTGTTCCGACGCTGTTCCTGTCTTGTTTCCTTGTCTGTTCCCGAATAAATGTCTGACTCCCCGTACCTGCTTCTCCTGTCCGGCGTCGGCCCTTACACATTGTTAATAGTATCCTGATCTATCCTCATATTTTCATTGTTGATCATTTCATATATAATGTATTCAGCGGAGGGCTGGTCGCTGGCTCGAAGACCCTGTTTGGGGATGACATCTCCACTTTAGTTTGTATTTTAATAAACCCATTACTTCTTGTGTAAGAAAGGAGAGAACATTTCAAACACATCAGACATGTTAATACATATAACAAAGGCCACCTCGAGGCTGGTGACTCACTTCCGATGCATGGTACCGTGTCAGCCTGTCAATTAAGTGTTTCTCTTTGAGTTACATGTCTTCCTAGTAATGAGAAGTGGAACATCATTTTAATTCTCACAATGTTGTTTCAGAAAGAATGAAGAAAGGAGATATTTCTTCTCAAAGACCAAGGTTAATTTGAAATATTTTCCCATAGAATGTTACTCTACTTCCTGTTGGAGGAATTCTATTGATGGAATGTTTCTTCATAGAAAGTAGGTTTCGATTTTTTGTTCCTACACGGTTTTCCACAGAAGTCCTTGAAGAGCAGATGAAATTCATTTCAAAGTTAGAGTCTGATAAGTCAAATGCTAAGAACATAACAAAATAGTATACCTCAGAGTGTATATCCCTGTACTGGCGCAGTCGGTCATTGGGAGTATCTTCCCGGAGTCCTTCCCACTCAGCTGATGCGTTGTTTGAACAGGAATACTTTGTACTTCAAAGTTGCATTATGTTGCTGTCTTTCTAGTATAATAATAATAGGAGATGCACAAATGGTCCTTACAGTATATTTAACAGCTGACTACATGAATTTACATCAGACTGAGTGTAGTAGCTCAGGAATAAACGAAATGGAGATTGTGGAAGGCCTCCATAGTATACAGTCAGGTCCAAAATTATTGGTACCCTTGATAAAGATAAGCCCAAAATATTGTAGCAAATAAATATTACAAATACTGAGCTATATTCTATACCAAAAATGTTTTTTAATTATATTCTTTCTATCGCTGCAAATGTGCATGACCAAAGAGCTCTATTTTCGTGTCATCCAACAAATGTAAGAACGAAAGAAAGATGCATATGCAGAAAGTAATCTCATACCTACTGTAAAATATGGTGGTGGATCATTGATGTTATGGTGCTATTTTGCTTCCACTGGTCTTGGGGCCCTTGTTAAGGGCGACGGCATCATGAACTTTACCCAGTACCAGGATGTTTGCCTCTGCCAAGAGGCTGAAACTTGGCCGCAAGTGGCTCTTCCAGACATAAGCACTGATGATGGAGATCAAGGATCTGGATGGATTCTGTATGGAGGAATGGTCTAAGAACTCATAAAAGATTTTAGAAAATGGCTCAGTGCCATTGTCCTCACAAGATGAGGTGTTGAAAGGTATTGAAAAAAAAGATTACTTGTTAAATAAAATCTCTTTCACTGAGCAATTGTATTAGTATAAAAAATTATATAATTTTCCCATTCATTTGAGCATGCAATAGAGTTCAGTATTTGTATTATTTATTTTATAGTCTTTTTTGCTCATCTTTGTCAAGGGTGCCAATAATTCTGGACCTGACTGCATACAGTATGTACCCAAGCCATGAGTGCATACTGTAGTGACGCCTCACAAGTGTGATGTGATGGGTTGGGAAGCATTTACATCGTAAGTCACTCGTTTGACACGATGAGGGATGTCTCTCTTAGCATGTCTTCAAGATGGTGACAACCTATGACAAGCGATGCTGACAACAATCTGCCATATTGCCACACTATATCTCATGAAGCTAGTAGCTCAATCAAATCCTGCATGTGGGTGGTGCAGTATTCATATTCATTACCCTATGTAGGTGGGCAAGGCCATGGGTTCCAGCCTTGAGTACCAGTGTATCCCCAGGGCTCCACTGGGCCTCTGCCTGAGTGGCTGTCAGGGGGCCCACAATGTATAACAGACAGCTGTCTACAAGCTCCCTGTGCAGCAGAGTGCATGCATAGTGAGCTCAAATATGCAGATTGAGCTGTATGATCTACTGGCAAGGGAGTGTGTGTGTGTGCGTGCCTGTGTGCGTGCGACTGAGTTAGAGAGGGAGCGAGAGCGAGAGAAAGAAAGAAAGAGACAGAGAGAGATTTCCTTCTATTCTATTCCTAGCTAGGGACACAGGGGTGTGAGTTCACATTGCCTTACACCTGATGGGTTAGCGGCACATATCAGCAGAATGTTTACTAAAAGGCATTTACAGGTCATCTGTGACTCCGTATTTCAGAAGGGGTTTGCTGTCAGGGTTTATGTATAATCTGATTAGTGGATGACACATTTTATAATCTCCATAAATAAACTCCTGAGTTGATAACTCAGAAATACTGTATTGAGAGACATTTTACACTCCGGCTACTGCCAGAGGAAGAATCCACACAGAATGTAATTTGCCGAACCCATTTGCAACAGCACGCACGGCACATCTTCCTACCATATTAAAGACACACACACACACACACACACACACACACACACACACACACACACACACACACACACACACACACACACACACACACACACACACACACACACACACACACACACACACACACACACACACACACACACACACACACACACACACACACACACACACACACACACACACACACACACACACACACACACAGTGAGATGCATGTGTTTCCTAAGGGGATATACTGTGCTAGTGTTATTGACCCGTTTCCCATATTAGTATCAAGTACAAGGTAGAGGCTTTTATACAGACATATATACACTACTAGACATGTTAAAATAATTATACTCCATTATCGTACAGAGACAGTGTTCACTCTCTTGATAAAACAACTTTGCAGGTAACTGAGTAATAATCATACTCAAACCCTGTGATTTATTTTAATGTAGTTATTAATCATATAGAGAGCTAACAATTCCTGAGTTCCTGAGTTATTTAAGCATTTAACATCCCATCATGTTTAGGCTCATGTATGAATATGCTGGGAGGGCCATTATTTTGACCATTATTTTGGCTACCATGGCTATGCCCCCATAGGATGACAATGCCCCCATCCACAGGACACAAGGGGCCACTGAATGGTTTGATAAGCATGAAAACGATGTAAACCATATGCCATGGCCGTCTCAGTCACCAGATCTGAATACTTTGGGAGATTCTGGAGCGGCGCATGAGACAGTGATTTCCACCACCATCAACAGAACACCAAATTATGGAAATTCTCGCTGAAGAATGGTGTCACATCCTTCCAATAGTGTCCCAACACCCTATTAAGACACTTTATGTTGTTGTTCCGTTTATTTTGGCAGTTACCTGTACTTTAACTTGTAGTGTAATGTTTCATTTTCTTACAAGATGGTTCATTTGGTGGGGGGGGGACATGTACCCATAGAAGGATCAGTGTACATACAGTAGGCAACTGTAGGAACACAAACATACAATCTCGAGGGAAACTTGAATGACATTTAAGCTTCTCAGAGTGTGGAGTAAATAACATTGAGTTGTTGTTGTTGTCGTTATATTTGATGTGTGTGTGTTGTGAGGGGAGTGTAATTGCAGGTGCCTTTCCTGCTATGCTATCTAGTTGGCTGTGTGTAAGCACTTAGTTCCTTTCTGCTGGACACCAGCCACACGTCCTCTCCCCAGGCTCCCGTGCCCCAGTACATAAACACAAATCCCTCAATGCCAGTGGGAATTTCATTCCTCGAGGAATACACTGCATGTCAGCTGCTCTGCAAGGAGAAAATAACAATCCTGGAAAACAACACTCTGTTGTTCTGTTCTGTGCTCAACAGCAAGCTTGGGTAGCAGAGAACCAGCTTTGACTTGGCATGGAATACAGTGTTGTTGCTAACCATTACGATGACAACACTTCAGCTTTCAGTGTTGCAAGGAATTAAAGCTGCAATATGTAACTTTTTGGGCGAGCTGACCAAATTAACATAGAAATGCAAGTTATAGATCTGTCATTCCCATTAAAAGCAAGTTTAAGAAGCGGTATATCTGTTCTATGTGTGTAATTTCTATGCTTCCCATTCTTACGTTTTGCTTTTTGTTTTACTTTCGGTTTTGTACACCAGCTTCAAACAACTGAAAATACAATATTTTTGCTTATGAAAAATATATTTCACATCGGTTTAGATGGTACAATGATTCTCTACACTATACTTGCTTGTTTTGTCACAAACTGAAATTAGGCAAACTATTAGAATTTGAGCAACCAGGAAATGGCGGAGCCATTTCTGCAAAGTGCACCTTTAAACTCAACTGCATTGTGTTGTGTTCCTTCTCATATTCAATACTTTTGGCTTTTGCATGTTAAATTCTCAACATCATTATTCAAAGGTATAGCAATATTGCCTAAGTGAAATTGCAGCTGCTTGTTTGCTTTTAATATTGCTTGCTGTAATGGTCACACTCTTTGATAAGCTAAGAGATTGATGTAGAGTTGGCTGTCTGGCTGTGTGGTTATGGTACAATCCAATCAATAGATGGATGTTTCCTTTACTCCCAGGAAAGATTGCATTGATATACTGTCTTCTTTCTCAAATGTGCTTTGAACACAAATCCCTTTCATTTACAGTATATTGATTGACCTCAGGTGTATATGATAAAAGGATATGGTGCCGCCATTAAAAAAGTTTTTTCTGTCGTGCCTTGACCTGCAGTAATACCGGTCTGTCATGGCATATAAACCATTGTCGAGGCACCATCTGAATTCAGGTTGACGTTTATTGTCATGAATCTTGCTCTGGAGGCCAACACACTATCACAGCTTATTGTGAAATAGACACCAATTACTTATTTGAAATTCATGACAGGCACACAAAATAGTGCAACATTACACGATTTTCATCACAACGCATTTCGCATGTCTTACACAATCTTCTTCCCTCAATACGTATTTGTGTACGTTACACAAATTCCAATTTGTTTGGGTTGCTAGACGTTCACGTTATATGCCCACCCATCCATCCATCCATCCTCCCCAACCAACATCCCTCCTATTGTTTCTGCCTTAAGTAACCTACTGTCTTTATCTGTGATTGAAATTCACTGTATACTGTTGGATTCGGGATAAACTCTGAACGTTGAGATATTAAATAAATGATTGATCAGAAGCATAGAATATGAGGAGTGAAAGAGATTGGGTTTTATGTTGGAAGTTAATGCTTTTCTGTAGAAAGACAGATGGCTTTGAAATGTGTTGGGTGGACGGGAGGAGATCACAGGATTGCTATAGGGGAGCGGATGGACATATGTGGATTAGGCGAAGGAGGGGTTGAGGTCAGGAGGTCAGGTCAGATCCCCTGAAGGGAGTAATAAGGGTTTATTAACCTATTACCCTCTTCCTGTGGAACCATAAGATGTACGGATTGGAGAGAAGGAGGAGTGTCTAAAGTGGGGTATATATACTTGTGATGGTGAGAAAGTAAAAAAAAAATCTGAATACAGCTTTGTCGACCCTTTGGGAAGAATTAAACTTGGTTAAGCTTCTCTAGTGTCCGTGAGTTATTTACTCTGAAAAATAAGAACCTAACAATACAAAATGGTGTACTGCGCATGAAAATATTAACTTATTCGTGTGACTGTCTCGAATTTCCAATAAACAATTTGTTTCTATTTCAAACTAATCTGTGATACTGGATTGTGGATGCAGAATTGACTGCTAGATGGGCCAGCTGTGAAGTCAAAAATGGCTATATCATAAAAATGTATGAAAACAAACATTTGCTTTTTGGTGTTCATTTAAGGTTAAGGTTAGGCATTAGGGTAAGTTATGTGGTTAAGGTTAGGGTTAGGTTTGTATGACTTTGTGGCTGTGCCAGCAAGTGACCACTCTGCAGAGCTTCCTCCAGGGCAAGATTCCTGACAATAAATGCCGACTTGCCATCTGAATCAGTGTTCTCAAACAGGTTAAGTGAGACACAATATTAATCATGTGTTCTGTAACTCAACGTCTTAAAGGGCTCTTTGCAATTCTTGTGCTGTTTATGTTATTGGAGTGCATTGCTTTCACTTATTGCTTTTCAGTGTGGCCCGTAAAGTGTTCCATTCAATTTTGTGGTGTACAGTAGCAACCTAGAAGTGGGTGAGGGAGGAACACATTGGACTCTTTATGTCTCCAATCTACCTATTGAACATTAATACATGTGCCCTCGGATTTGGCCGGTTTATTTGCAGTAGAGTATTGGAAAAGCTTTGATTAATTGTAAGCTCTCTATGTGATTAATAACTACATTAAAATGAATCACAGGGTGTGTGTATGGTTTTACAAGAATATTAGTCAGATCTAAATCTGTCTCCGCTATGCTCCTTATCTACTGTTGTCACCATGTCTAGATCTACATGAACTTTGCTCGTACACTCAGGCCCGTCTAGTCCAGGACATGACGAGATGGGCAGCCAATGACCAGACTGATCTTATCGACCCACACCTTCCGATTACTAACGTATTTGCTAATCAGTGATCCTATCATTTCAAATATATATGTGATATTTTGCAGAATTGGTATGCTTTTATGTCAAATACTTTTTTTAAAGTGATTTTTACCTCGGAAGCATTGTAAGGCATGTCACATTTCATTTTTTTATCATGTGGTATGGATTAAAGAGGTCATTAAAATGAACATGATTATTGCCAGTTTTGTGAAGTTATGACAATGATATTTTGACATAGGCTGTTCTTTTTTTCCGAAGGCCAATGTCCGCATGCAGAGCCTACCTGCTCCTCCTAGTCAGCAGAAGAGAGACAGGCAGGGAGATGGGGCTGGGTGCAGATCAGGGATGACACAGACTGCCAGGCCAGATACAAGCGCAGACAGAGCAAGGAGCTGCCTCCCCTCCGCTGATGCACTTCCTATTTTGACAGGCCAATGTTCTAGCATTGGGAACGTGCTGGGAATGTGTGGTCATTATAACAGAATACACCCAGATTTGAAGTAGACACAGTCGTGTGCACATGCTATTTTAAACATGGTCGAAATCGTCTTTTAACGATGAGGTAATAATACTCTCTGTTTTCTGAATGTGTTGCTAGCGTTTCCAGAAATCTACCGTGGAGAGTCATATAGCTATCTTGGGCTCCTTATATTCACCTCGGGTCAGAGGAGCTAGAGAGGCTAAAAGGCTGTCACTTACGCTCTCTCAGAGCACACTACATTAGTGTGCTGCCTGTGTGACTTAGCCTTGGTCTTTGTATTACTCAATTACTGTTTTTAGTCCTGGACCTAATGCGTCTGACCTCCATTTTATAATGGAGAGAGAACTTTTAGGGGCACTCCAGACTGAAATCACTTGTGCACATCCACTTAGAATAGGGTTGCTTTTATTGTGTATCCTCTGTTCTTTTTGCCCCAAGACCCCGGGATTTGAGAACATGGAGCATGTGCACTCTGTCAAGTCATGTAAAGGAACAGAATGTGGGGAGGAAGAGGATTCTCGGAGCCTGGAGCAAACTTGGGAGCACTGCACTTTCAAACACAATTGGAATGGCATTACTTTCAGGGGGTGTTTTTCACAGAGGCTGTGGGATGGAATTCTATGTTTTCATCAGAGAGGAGAGGCAGTATTTTGGAGGAGGCCCTAGTTATATTAACAGTGTGCCCTGATTGGGCACACAAGTTTTAGGGTGAAGCTGTTATTTTGTGTGCAATTTTGCCTTATTTTGATGCTCACCAGACTATTGGACCTGCTAGGACCTCGTCTCAGTGAAACTAAAGTAATATTTCAGAGAAACAAAGAAATTCGTTTTGTGACCCCTCTATGGGTTTGTCCAACAGCTGCACACATGTCACGGTACATTACTTCTTCCTTACGTCTAGGGACTATATTAAACTTTGAACACGACTATTAGATACCTTTTGTTTTAAGTTTGTTTATCGCCAGGAAGCTGCTGCCTGTGTTTGTAGCACAGCAATAATAAATGCATAGTGTTGTCAGAGTAAACTTTACATGTATATTAATAGCAGACAATCAGACATCTGTGTCATTATTAATATTCATTGAAAGCATGACACTGATAATGCATGATGAAGATACAAATACAACCCCCCCCCCCCCCCCCACTCAGAATGAACACGCCAATATTAACACTGATGTAACTCATAACTCAGAAGGATCTAACCAACTGATATGCCCTTATTATAAACCTTAACAACCGCATTGTATTGATAGATGGCTTGTTTTGTCTGTTGATGCAGGCCTATGCTGCACATGTTGTTCCCCCTTGTCATAATTATTCCCCATGTTCAGATGAATATTTATTGTTTTTATAGCAAGCTGACTCTGCAGGGGGATCCCAGAGGGCTCTGCCACTGGGTTAAGTGTAGGAGGAACTGAGGCTAGGAGGCCTGCTGTCCTGCAGCGTGTAGATATTAATCACGTTGGTTACTTTGAACAAAGCCAAGAGGCTGGTAGGGCTTTAATTGTTGTCTCAGAACACTGACACTATTAGACACGTAAAGGAATGCTTGTGTAAGCATTTCCAATCATTTGTCATTAAAGTCTATTTATATTCTGTCATGCCCATTGAAGGGAATAATTACACTGTTGGACTAGTGCTTTGATGATAAATAAACAATATTATTTGTATTTCTGTCATGGGGATTTTTTTGTGTTTTGGGGAAAAATGTAGAGATGCACAATTATGTCATAAAATATTTTCCATGGTGATTGGATGTGCTATTGTGTTTGGTAAAGTTTGCTTGGGCTAATGGAGTGAGTCAATACATTGACTAACTCATTTGACCAAATATGTTATACAATATGTAAAACAAAGCCTTTAAATCTTACTTTCAGTCATACAGTATGGTATTTTCTCTGAGTGTGACAGAAATACAGTGTATGCTGAATCTGTAGTGGAAACCTAGGAGACAGCGGTGTCATCTTAAATTATGGCAGATTTACCTTTGGAGAATGTCTTAGTGTCTCCGTCTTCCTACATCATTTCAACATTTTCACAAATCATTTACGATATACTTGCTGGTTTCTCTGTTTTTGTGGATCTCCTTATTTCATGGTGACTTCTCCGAAGCATTGTGCCACCCTAACAATCTAGACACACACCGCACTATATTTTGTCAGCATCTGATAAGCCTCTTGGGGGACTCCTCAAAGTGGAAACTCCTCTCTACTCAAATGTAGCATCTTTTAGCAACAGCATCAAGGAGTTTGCCCACACTTTACAGATTGCCTTATCTGTCTAGCATTCATAATCTCATCACATGGCCAAAAATAAGCAGAAATTGTTCATTGTATGAAAGGAATTTTCTACAATACTTGGAGTTTATTGTTAGTTTTTTCACTTTCTGTTGGTAAAAACACCTTTGGCATCTGTCCTTGTCGTTTTGTCTGTTGAACGTAAACATGGTAAAGCAATCAGTCAGTTTGCGTGGGTGTGGTGGTTGTCAGGGCGGTCTTATTCATATTAGTAAAGCTTAATGGTGAAACCGCCACGTCCGTTTGCGATATTACAACAACAAAGAAGTTACTGTAAACAACCAACACAGTTTGTTTTCCCTCGGACATCATTGCACATGCAATAGAACAGCAACATATGTGCTGCTATTCTTTTCACCACGTTGGGCAACGCTCCTCACCTCCACTTCGCCAACAGTCGGGATCTCAACGTACTGTTCAGAGTTAGAATAGTACAATACACAAGGTGCAATTTCGAAATGTGGTTGTGCATCATCAGTTTTTCTCTTGTTATGTCAGTCACTGACAGTCACTCAATTACCGACCGGGCGCCAGCCGATTGATTTTGTTAGTCACTCTCACTCAGATATCATATTAAAAACTGCAAACATTTCTCTCCACCCTATGGCAAAATGTGTAGAATTGTAGGAAATGAACTCTCTCTGCTAAAATGTTTTACTCGCAAGGTTGGTTGCCGGTACGCAGACCCATGAGCCACTGCGGCCCCTCATTTTGAGTTCAGTTTTGTGGCCCCCACCCCCATCAAAGTTGCCCATCCCTGGTTTATATTATGGCAGAATTCTTGATGCTTTAAGAAAGTAAATATTGATTTCAGCCCCCATCTGAATGTATTTTCTAAATGCTAAGTCTGATGTTTAAATACTACGTTTAATTTGAAGTCAAACGCCCTCTGTTACATTATGCAAATGCATTATCCTCTACTTTACCTACAATAACCAATTACTATTTTTGATAATATTTTTCAGGCATGTTTCCTAATCTTGTTTAACACTGAAGTATCATTACATTTTCTTGCTCTGACATAATTTACCCATACTGTAGTCACCATGTATCATATGAGTAGTAAACTTAAGGCACTGAGGAGCATGAATTGAAATAATCAGCTTTTTTATTTTACTGGACTGATGGTACCTGCATCTGATGGTCATGGTGCTTTCAAGACAACTGGGAACTCCCCCCCCCCCAAAAAAAATGTTGGGGGTCAAATCATGATGTCAGTGATCTTCAGGTTGGAAAGTCAGAGCTCTAGAAAGATGCCTGAGTTTCCGACTTGGAATTCTGAGTTGGATGACCGTTCAAAACGATTTTTCCCAGAAAGAGCTCCTTTTTTTTCTTTCTCAGTTGTCTTTAACGTACTGAAGTCGGAAGTCGGAGATTTCCGAATTCCCTGTAGTTTTGAACACAGCGTTAGTCTCAGTGGAGGGAGGGAGACAGCAGCAGAGGGTCCACCTCTCACAGTCCCTTGTCTCTTCTTCCTTTCCTCCAGTGAGACTGACCAGAGATAAGACACCGTCTTCCATCAGATGGCGAAACTGAGTCGCACCGCATCTGCCTCATGCACAAATTCATGTTGTTCCTATGACCAGAGAAAGTGAAATATTCCTTGATATTAAAATAGACCCAATGAGTGGCTAATAATAATGAAAACGCAGGGCTATCGATACACTTATTCATTGCAGTTGCCGCGCGAGTGGAAGTACAGAGAAGCGTGTTTTATTTTTTGTAATAGTGTTGAATAAAAACAGTGTTGACAATGCTGAATAGAAACAGTGTTGACAGTGCTGAATAGAAACAGTGTTGACAGTGCTGAATAGAACCAGTGTTGACAGTGCTGAATAGAAACCAGTGTTGACAGTGGCTGAATAGAAACAGTGTTGACAGTGCTGAATAGAACCATGTTGACAGTGCTGAATAGAAACAGTGTTGACAGTTGTGAATAGAACCAGTGTTGACAGTGCTGAAAGAAACAGTGTTGACAGTGATGAAAAAAACAGTGTGGACACTGCTGAATAGAACCAGTGTTGACAGTGCTGAATAGAAACAGTGTTGACATGCTGAATAGAACCAGTGTTGACAGTGATGAATAGAAACAGTGTTGACAGTGCTGAATAGAAACAGTGTTGACAGTGCTGAATAAAACAGCGTTGACGAGTGATGAATAAAAACAGTGTGGACAGTGATGAATAAAACAGTGTTGACAGTGCTGAAAAAAACAGTGTTGACAGTGATGAAAAACAGTGTGGACAGTGATGAATAAAAACAGTGTGGACACTGCTGAATAAAAACAGTGTTGACAGTGATGAATAAAACAGTGTGTGTGACACTGCTGAATAAAAACAGTGTTGACAGTGATGAATAAAAACAGTGTGGACACTGCTGAATAAAAACAGTGTGGACACTGCTGAATAAAAACAGCGTTGACAGTGCTGAATAAAAACGGTAACATGAACTCACTCATAAAAACAGCAGCTCTTTTCTGTCTATTCTTGGAACCTCTGTAAGTACGGTGATTTGAGCTATCCAATTGGCCTGCGCAGTAGGGGCCCTCGATTTAGCTATGGATCTCCCAGTCTCTTCAGACAAATGAAATGGTTCAAAATGGGAGCACTTTGCTTACCCGGTGCGTAGGGCTTCTGAATCGAGTGCACCTACCACTAACAGCGCAACACGAATAAAAAACTAAAAGGAGCGCAGGCCTTTATCGTTGGCTTTTCTACAGAAATGTTGGACCAACGTTAGACCAATGGTCTATACACTCAGAACTAAACACACTTTTGAAGAGGCTGATTGGCCTGCTCTGATTCATGCTGTAGCCTATACCTGCTCCTAACTGTGAGTGAGCTGCATCATGGATCGAATCCTGCTTTGATAAATGACCAGACAGTTAGAAAGGGTAAGGGAGGTATCCTCCAAGACCGTTTTGTTTAATTACCAGCCAGCTAACAAGTGAATGGGTTTGATTTGGCTCAGCAGGGAAAAGGTACATGCGTGCCTGTCAATTAGAAGGCCTGGAACACTCATTGATGAGAATGTCAGATCATTCATAAATAATAATTTCTTCAAAGGAGAACTCAGCAACAGAAAACTAGCATTGAGAGCAGTGCATTGATAAGCACACCAGCTGAGATCAAACTGTTACAAATCATGATGTCTTACACTGGCTCTGGTTCTCATGTTCCTTGTAGTAGGTTGAAACCTAGAAGTATGGTTTCGCTGTAGGGTACTGCAGGATCACAGCTAATTTGACATACCTTTTAAATCACATGATGATGATGATGATGATTAAACAACATTCAAAATCCTGCTGGGAACAGTGAGCTTGGATTGTGAGCAGTGAGCTTGGATTAACACAAAGTAGTGAGCATGGATTAACACAAAGCAGTGATCTTGGATTAACACAAAGCATGATCTTGGATTAACACAAAGCAGTGAGCTTGGATTAACACAAAGCAGTGAGCTTGGATTAACACAAAGCAGTGAGCTTGGATTAACACAAAGCATTACAAAATATACAGAACTAAGAATGTGGAGTATTTCAGTTGTCTCAGTCACGTACAAATAAAAAAATAAAGTTTTGTACTCCTCTGTGAATCCTTTTGGCCTGAGGAGCCCAAGTCTCTGAGCACAGAAAGTAATTGACTCTGCAGACAAATAGCAAAATAAAATGTCTTTCTCAAAGGTCAGTCTTCAGAACGTGTGTTTTGTTCTTTTTGAAAGAAGCATGGCACAAAGACGACTAGAGAGATTACCCACTTGACAGTTACCAGCCAACAGGAAGCTCGTTATCCTGAGAATCATAGAAGATCTGAGATCCTGGCTTGCTCTGTGATCCTACAAATGTCCTGTATACTGTATGTTGTACTGTTATTTTTACCATTGTGGTAATGAGTTATTTTAAAGCTTACTTAACGTAAAATGTACCTTGTATTTTTGGTCACGTTACTGTCCAACTGTGTGCTATAAAAACAAAACCCAACTAACTAGGCTGTCAGGTCAGTCAGTCTTAATATAGTTATTTACAAATTGCATGGCGATTGTCAGAGCCTTTGATAAGGCCAGGTGAGTTGGTTTTCTCTGTGAAATTAAACATTCTCAGCTCATCTTGAAGCCTTGTATTAACTACAAAGTGTCCTCAGATTTTTGTCAAAATTAAATGTTTGTTTACCGAAGAAACCTTGCCACACAAACAACATTCATTTTGAAATGTGTCCAGATAATTACAGTATCTCGTAACTCCTCACACTTGGAACATCATTAATTTTCACCCTAGTGTGTAGCTCTCTGGTGATTGAACCACACCACCACCCACCTGCTACACCATCAAATCAACTTCAGTCTGACAAACCTGGACAAATCTGGTATTTTCTGTATTCTCACGTGATATTATTTTAATAAGAAGGAGAGTCAGCTTGACCCTCTAACCCCTGTGTAGTTTTAGTTTTAATTTGATCTCACACTGGGTTTTTTTAATCCTTTTTCCACAGATCTGACGTTCTCCTGGATTTTTAACGAGTACCCCTCGTTTGTGAAGCAGGACACGCGTCGCTTTATCTCCCAGGAGACTGGGAATCTATACATCGCTAAAGTGGAGCCCTCTGATGTGGGCAACTACACCTGTGTGGTGACCAACACTGTCACCAAGACCAGGGTCCAAGGCCCGCCCACTCCTCTGGTGCTGCGCAGTGATGGTGAGATCCAGTTCTACAGCAACTACTACAACCCTATCAAACAGTATAGTTCTATTTCACGTGTTCCTTTTCTGGCCCTTGTGCGATTTAATGTGCTCAATACCATCACATTTGAATATCAATTCAATTCAAATGTTATTTGTCACATGCGCCTAATACAACAGGTGTACCTTACCTTGAAATTCTTACTCACAAGCCCTTAACCAACAATGCAGTTCAAGAAACAGAGTTCAGAAAATATTTACTAAAGGAACTAAAGTAAAAAATGAACTAAAAAGTAACACAATAAAATAACAATATAGGGGCTATATACAGGGGGTACCGGTACCCGAGAAAATGTGCAGGGCTACAGTTTAGTGGAGGTAATTTGTACATGTAGGTAGTGGTAAAGTGACTATTCATAGATAATAAACAGAGAGTAGTAGCAGTGTAAAATCAAAGGGGGGGGGGGGTGTCAATGTAAATAGTCCGAGTGGGCATTTGATTAATTGTTCAGCAGTCTTATGGCTTGGGGGTAGAAGCTGTTAAGGAGCCTTTTGGACCTAGACTTGGTGCTCCTGTACTGCTTGCCATGCAGTAGTAGAGAGAACAGTCTATGACTTGGGTGACTGAAGTCTTTGACAATTTTTGGGGACTTCCTCTGACACCGCCTAGTATATAGGTCCTGGATGGCAGGAAGCTTGGCCCCAGTGATGTACTGGGCCGTACGCACTACCCTCTGTAGCACCTTAAGTTCGGACGCTGAGCAGTTGCCATACCAGGCGGTGATGCAACCGATCAGGATGCTCTCGATGGTGCAGCTGTATAACTTTTTGAGGATCTGGGGATCCATGCAAAATCTTTTCAGTCTCCTGAGAGGGAAAAGGTGTTGTCGTGCCCTCTTCACTACTGTCTTGGTGTGTTTGGACCATTCTAGTTTGTTGGTGATGTGGACACCAAGGAACTTGAAACTCTCGATCCGCTCCACTACAGCCCTGTCGATGTTAATGGGGGCATGTTCGGCCCTCCTTTTCCTATAGTCCACGATCATCTCCTTGTCTTGCTCACGTTGAGCGAGAGGTTGTTGTCCCGGCGCCACACTGCCAGGTCACTGACCTCATCCCTATAAGCTGTCACATCGTTGTAGGTGATCAGTCCTACCACTGTTGTGTTGTCAGCAAACTTAAGGATAGTGTTGGAGTCGTGCTTGGCCACGCAGTCGTGGGTGAACAGGGAGTACAGGAGGGGACTAAACACATACCCCTGAGGGGCCCCCGTTTTGAGGATCAGCGTGGCAGATGTGTTGTTGTCTACCCTTACCACGTGAGGGCGGCCCATCAGGAAGTCCATGATCCAGTTGCAGAGGGAGGTATTTA
Organism: Salvelinus sp. IW2-2015; assembly: GCF_002910315.2. NCBI lineage: Eukaryota > Metazoa > Chordata > Actinopteri > Salmoniformes > Salmonidae > Salvelinus > Salvelinus sp. IW2-2015. The sequence continues at coordinate 12,510,261 of NC_036851.1, read as the reverse complement.
GTCCCAGGGTCTTTAGCTTAGTGATGAGCTTTGTGGGCACTATGGTGTTGATTGCTGAGCTGAGACAAACAAATCGTAATTTAATTGATTAACTGGTGTTTGTTCATAGGTTTCTAACTGAGGCCTAAACAGTTGGAGTGAAAGATCTGCTCAAGGCCATTGAAGAAGAAGAAAAAAATAACAAACTAAAAGTAGGACAGTGATTTTAAAGGTCCAATGCAGGTGTTTTTATCTCAATATCAAATCATTTCTGAATAATTAAGTACATTTTCTGTGATTGTTTTCAATTAAATTGGTAAAAGGAAAGTAGCAAAGAACAATTTCTCAAGCAAACATTTTGCTAGGTCTGTCTAGGAGTGGTCTGAGTGGGGAGAGGAAAACTGTCAATTAGCTGTTATTGGCAGAGTTTGAGATTCTCTTTCTTATTAGTCTATTAACTAATTTACCACATAGTGATGTCACCATGGAAGCCCAAAACTCCATCCCACCAAAACAAGCTGAAACTTCAGGTGCTCTTTTCAAACGGCTCTTACACTAAAAAGGCATTATCATAATTGTCACAATTTCACAGTATTATTCCAATGTCATAGTGTGGAAATATAGACACCCAGAGGCCAGTTTATTAGGTACACCCATCTAGTCCCGAGTCAGATCTCGCTTTGCCTCCAGAACAGCCTAAATTCTTTGGGGCATGGAAATGTTGCTCAATTAATATCAGGAGACTTAACGTGTGCCAGAAAAACATTCCACACAACATTACACCACCACCACCAGCCTGTACTATTGACACCAGGCGGGATGGGGCCATGGACTCATGCTGCTTACGCCAAATCCTGATTCTGCCGCAGTATGATGCAACAGGAACTGGGATTCGTCGGACCAGGCTATGTTTTTCCACTCCTTTGTCCAGTTGGTGTTCGCGTGCCCACTGGAGCCGCTTCTTACTGTTTTTAGCTGATAGGAGTGGAACCTGGTGTGGTCTTCTGCTGCAATAACCCATCCAGGACAAGGACCGATGAGATGCCGTTCTGCAAACCACAGTTGTACTGCTTCGTTATTTGCCTGTTTGTGGCCCGCCTGTTAGCTTGCACGGTTCCAGACATTCTCCTTCGACCTCATCAATGAGCCGTTTTTGCTCAAAGGACTACCGCTGACTGGATGTTATTGTTTGTCACACCATTCTCTGTAAACCCTAAACACTGTTGTACGTGAAAAGCCCAGGAAGCCGGCTATTTCTGAGAAACTGGAACCGCCACGCCTGGCACCGACTATCATACCACGCCAAAAGTCGCTTAGGTCACTCGTTTTGCCCGTTCTAACGTTCAATTTAACAGTAACTGAATGCCTGAATCCCGGTCAGCCTGCTTTATATAGCAAGCCATGGCCACATGACTCACTGTCTATATGAACTAACCATTTTTGTGAACGGGGTGGTGTACCGAATAAACTGTCCACTGAGTGTATACAACACAGGTAAATCACGTTTTTTTTGACTGCACTGTGCCTTTAAGGAATACAAATTAATTCCAAAGGTTAATTAGCTGTTTCTTTGCAACTTTAAGATATCCCACTAGCCAATGGTTTTGGTGCTTCAGGCTGGCCTTATCAAAGGCTCTCCAATGGAAAGGTCATTTGTCTGAGAGTGATCTAATTGTTGGCTTTCTTGTCCCAGGAATAATTATTTCTCTAACTGATGTTTAACACCATGCAGGGATAACATTCTGATATGTATGATCTATTCATGGTAGAGTATTGTCGTTTTTAATACTCCTGACATTTCATCTACTGATTGTGAACCATATCTAGCAAATATGTCAGGCGCAAGTACAGCAAACTATAGTACCTTATGCTAGCATGAAAACCACTACCAACTACTAATTCATCCCTCTTAGATATGAACATGAGTAAACGAAGCCTCCCTGTTGAATATGGTCTTTAAGACAACTACATTTGGTTGAATCAAGGGAAACATTTACTGTATGTGTAGTCAGTCTACGTATCATTAAATATTGCCACGGGTAGTATAGCAGAATTACAGTACGTTACACTGAATGTATCTAAGCAGTCAGGTGGGAATTGTTTAGATACAACACTCTGCAGAAGCAGCAGCAGCATTTGACGGTTATGTTTGCACGACAGTGGATCTCTGATAGTCTGGAATCACTACTTCTAGTGCATGCTATTTTGTAGGATGCCGCATGAGAAGGTATCATTGTTTTTATTTCATTTCTAACTTGTTGTTTTTATCAATGCACCCGACCTGCTGGTGTGACAATGAGATGCCAATAATGAACCCTCCAGAGTCACACAGGTCACATTAGCCTGTGTCCCCTCCTAAAGGTCATGGTATGATGGTTAAACACGATGGTGTTCTCAGTTTCTCTCTACGAGACATGCTTCCTTTCGATTTATTTTTTGGACTATCTGTTTTCCATGCATGAATCTGCTTTTCAATGCATTTCTATGGGCTAATAGCAGGATGGCTAAATTCAATGTTTCAGATAAAAGGATGATGCTCATAGGCACCCGAGTGATGGCGCAAATGGAACAGCTGCATCCCCACTTTCAAAATAGGTTGCAATTTTCAATGATTATCAATGTTTGAGCTAGTCTGTATTAAATTAGACATGTCACGTTTCTATATTTTACTAGGCAAGTCAGTTAAGAACAAATTCTTATTTACAATGACAGCCTACCCCTAACCACAGTGGGCCAATTATGGGACTCCCAATCACAGCTGGTTGTGATAAAGCCTGGAATTGAACCAGGGTCTGCAGTGACGCCTCTACCACTGAGATGCAGTGCCTTAGACCGCTGCGCCACTCAGGACCCCAGGAATGTAAGGAATATCATTTTCTTGAATAGAAAGCGACAGGCTGAACAATTGAATAGGTAAACTATTCTACTATTGGGTCGTCTGATTCTGCTGTTGCTTACTTGTGTTGTTGGCTGTGGAAAATTAAATATGGACAACACATGTTTCATTATAGAATAAAACATTAGCATAACCAAAGGTACCGGGTCTCAGCTCCGCCTGGCTCTCATTTGGATCATAGGTGGCGGGTCTCGGACCCAGCAGGACCCAGCCCAGCTGAATCCCTGGGTATGAGACCATTAGAGCCTCGTCCAGCGGTCTCATTTACCATGGCTGATAGGCCCTTGGCTACCTGCCAGTATTATAAAATGGAGATATGGATGAGAATGAGCTTTCACGGTCAGTCAGGGAACCATCCAGATAACACTTGCCTCGCAATATCAAGAGCTCATTTGGGCTGAGAAACCTTTGGAAATGTGATAAAGGATTGTAGATAAAGAATACCAGCAGCAATGAGAAAACCTGTTAGTGGTGTTCCAAAATAACCACTTCTCAGACGTATGATAGTAATCGCTTATAGGACATATGTAGGAAACGACATATCAGCAGTTTCCATGTTGTTTTAGTTTTTTTTTTAGCCTTCCTGTAATTGGTTGTGAATTTCTCTCCTCAGGTATAATGGGTGAATACGAGCCAAAGATCGAAGTTCAGTTTCCAGAGATTGTCCATGTAGCCAAAGGATCAACAGTGAAAGTGGAGTGTTTTGCATTAGGAAAGTAAGTACGCTTTGGGCTTTGATTAAACAGGCACACAAATACATGAAAAGCAGAAGGTTATTAACAAGCAGCATGTGAGTTTTCATGTTTCACTGCATGCCTCCAACCCTCCTCTGATTGAGGCCGGGCTGCAAATCTGAGAATTCTGGTCAGTTGGGGCCATGTGAGACTCCTGGTTCACTAGCTGAGTGATGTATGCCCTACTTGACTTTCTTCTGTCTAATCCACTGATTCCATATAGGTTAAGTACGGTGGCGATGTTACAATGATTTGTGTTTGTATGAACATGCTACAAGGTTTCTCTACCTCTCTGCAATACTCTTCCCTCCAGCCCTGTCCCCTCCATAAACTGGAGGAGAATGGACGGAATCCCCTTTTCTAGGAAGGTGGACGTGAGGAAAGCCAGTGGCGTCCTGGAAATCCCCTATTTCCAGCAGGAAGACGCGGGCACATACGAGTGTGTGGCAGAGAACTCCAGGGGGAGGAACACTGTAAAAGGAAAACTCTCTTTCTACGGTAGGTGATCCTGAACCACATGAATATTTGAACCAGGGAAGGCTTCATGTGTCAGTTTCGCTTAGACTGAGAGGCATCAAACGGAGACCTTACTGGGTTTAAAACAGCCATTGGTAATCAACTGCGGCGCCGCCACTTTGCATGGGGGAGCATCGTTTTAACAGCGCATCCCAAATGATTAAAGCCCTGGTGGCCAATATGCCTTTAATATTTTGATCCAGATTAAAGCAGCGATGATGTGAATGAGGAGACCTTGGATGTGACCTTGTATTTGGCTCCAACAGATGGCATCATGATTGATATCCAACTTGACTGGAGATCAAAGCTCTTATACTGCATACTTAGACCAGGGCCACATATACCCCATGAATTATCTGCAGTGCAGCATCTGGATGAAGTGGAAGGGGAGTGGTGGCAGGTAGTCTAGCGGTTAGAGCGTTGTGCCAGTGACTGAAAGGTTGCTGGTTTGAATCCCCGAGCTGACAAGGTGAAAACACTGTTTGCTAAATGGCAAATGTACTGTAGTAGTTTGCTGAATATGGCTGTATTATTTGTGGACTTTCCTCGTAATTATTGAGGTAAAGTTATCAAAACATCACTGTCTATTCAGAACGTTTCAAGTAAAGAGGAAATGTTAAATAGTTCCCCTCAACCCTGCTACCAGCATGCTTTTTCTTTCCCTATTATGGCCAGTAGTAGTCGTTATTAACTCCACCATATGTTTAATCTGTATTTTAACAGTATTTTAACAGAGCAGCAGTGTTTGTATCTAGAGAGAGACCACAGGCTCTATCAAAAGTAAAATGAACATTCAAATGAAGGGTCGTGACCTTCCGTTGTTCTCCAGTAGTCATGCGATATCATTGTTCATGCTAGACGTCCACCTTATTAAGTAAGTACCTGTAGGCTAGCCGTACCACTGATCTCTCCCTTCTGGAGTCGTTCTATGCTGCATGCCTAAGGACCCATTTACAAGAATAGCTCGTCGGGTTTTCTTACACGTGTTGTTTAATTGTTTATATTCCACACAATGTGAATCACTCACAGATGCTGGAAAAGACTAAAAACTAACATGGCTGGCTGGACTAATGATATGAAAGTATGTTCGCTATGGTAGCGGCAACGAGATACAGCATAGCTGTATGCATTATAAAATGAGGTTAAAAAAAAACAGCACAGCAGATGATAACAGTCGTACGTCCGTACAGACCATCTATTTTAGTATGGGTAAATATTTATGATATATTTTACAAATTACTCATTGTCTGCGCTAAACAATTTGCCATTATTTACAAGGTGTCTCACTAAAAGCTCCCTGCACCTCTCTGTAATGGAACCCAGCAGCAGCGTTGCTCTGGCTGTGAGCTATGGGGGATGGTTTGTCCGAATTAGCAGCAGGTCTGCCCTCTTTTGATGTGCTTTCTCGCTTACTCTCTCTCTCTACTCTCTCTCTCTCTTTCTCTCTCCAGGTGATAAAAATATATCTGTAATCTTATTTTGAAGTCCCTTGGAATTAAGCCTTTGAGACATTTGTCAGCAGTGTGTGAGAATCAGGGAATCGATAAGTGTATCTCGTGTACATCGCTACAACCTGCAGTCACAAAGCTGCGAAAGCCTCAGCTTTCTGCCTAGGAAAGAGCTGAAGGCATTATTTAACTCTGAGAGTCTGCTGATCACTGTGTCCTTAGTAGTTAGATGTTAATGATTTAATAGGGTTCTGCACGTCTTGTGTTTTAACAAGGTGAATGGTAATTATCCTTTCATGTCAGTCGAAGCTACGTTCAAATAAATGTCTGTTGTTTTACTCTTGATTGGAGAGAGCATTTTGGGATAAAATGGGGAAATGTTGCACATTATTCTATTTGAATGTAATCTAAAAAGTAGCCTAATACAACTAATTAAATACAACCAACTATGCATATAGACTGCCATTGGGTTCTCTATTTTAATCAACAATTTGCCTCTGCAGTGTATTTAATACTTTCCTACAGTAAGCAGTATCCCAAGATAATGCCATGAATATAAAAACCCTGTGTCAGTTTCACTCTGATTCCCCTATCGCCTATCGCCTATCTCCTATCTCCTATCTCCTATCGCCTATCTCCAATCTCCCTCTTTGCTTTAGCTGGTTGATTTGAAATGTTTGGGCTGATTGTGTGAACACTGGGCCTGATGCAGCCAGGGATGGGCTGCCTGCTTTCATTTGGTGGTCTGTGACTGAGAGTCGATACGTTCACAGTGGCTGAGGGATGGAGTGACAGAGGGCTAAAAAAACAACAACAAAGGGGTCCTGGGAGGTGGAGAGGGTGGAGCATGACCACTAGGCTTCTCTCTAAGATTGCACTGGCATGGATGTGATGCTAAATGACTGGTGATAATGGAGTCTCAGAGTACCTCTCTCTGCTATCTCGTCTAGGGGCACTTCTGTCCAAAACACACACTGGCTAACCTCTTAGTACCCACACAGACCCACAGACCACGCAAACACACCCGCTCTCTCTTTTTCATTTGTTTCCTATGGCTCTCTCTCCTCTCACACACACATGCACCACATCGAATACACACAGGAGGTATAGGGATACGTTTGCAATTACTATTGCATTTCTAACTGTTTCATCTCGAATTTCTTGGAAGCAAAAGCTGAGCTGAAGCAGGAACCCAATTAGAGTTGGATTTGTATGTACTATTACAGAGAAGTCACCTCAAAGGTCAGTCGGGGAGTATGGCATTAGTCAGATGCTGCGTAATGGAAATGTATAGTGCGTCATTACTCTTGTCGTGACAATGACCTGGTGTGATAGAGGATGATGGCGGATTGACCTACACATCATCCACAACATGGAGAGTTACGAGGATAGTAAATCTGGAGGTTTATGTTCCTTATTTTCCCCCTTGCTAATTTGTTAACCAGTCATGAGTTACTTGGACACTACTGTAGGAATCAATAAAGCTCCTGTATAATTCCACCATCATTTACTTGAATGGTTTTTGGGAGAGGTATTTTATGGCAATGTGCTACCCACCCATGTATACACTAATACATCTGGATTGTTTTGTTCACTGTCTCAGCAGCACACATAACCTAACACTAGGATAGTCATATACCATTTACGCCATTTACTGTATTTTTGGGTTCTACTTATGTCCAAGCACAAAGTCAATTTGCAACAATACATAACTCATTCAAAATACTCTACATTGTTTTTGAAGTATGAGGAGTATAGGCTACCTGCGAGAAATGGGATCTGTATGAGAATGTTCTAATTCACAGCCATGTTGTTTTGACCATGCAGCCCCTCCACATCTGATAGAGAAACCCCAGGATGTGCAGAAGCCCATTGACGATTCTCTGGTGTGGGAATGCAAGGCCACTGGAAAGCCCAAGCCCTCCTATAGGTGGATGAAGAATGGAGAGAACCTGGAATCACTGGAGGTTAGTTCTACATAGGGTTGCAAAGCTACTGGTAAGTTACCAAAGTTACTGTCATATTTGGTAAATTTGGTAATTAAAAGGTAATCTATGGCAATTTATGGTAATTTTGGTAATTTATACATTTATACTTTTTTTATTTTTTATTTATATAGTATTCATTTGTTATATCTGTGTCCATATTGTCTATGCGTTTCTACTAGGTAGACCATATGGTTCAAGAGAAAATAGCCTAATTAAAAAGCATCTAATCTAATTAGTTTTGAATAAATCTGCAGCTCTTACAACTATTGTATTACTTCACAACTGCCTCCAGTTCGGCGCCAAAACATTTACAACAAAGACATATTGACAAAGTAAAAAGAAGTGTGTAAAAAAATATAAAGGATATTTCATGTTGAAACCCTCATATTAAACAGCAATGGTATTCACTAAGTTGATGGTTTATATTTAGGATAATGTTTTACAGCTCTGTCATTCAAATGTTTATTTAAAAATTATCTTATTAGATTTTTTTATATTTTGCATGTGATAAGGCCACACAGACAGCCAGAGATAATTACAGACACCTGTGATAATCTGAAGCACCCAAAAAGACCACTATATGTCATCTGATAAAATGCCATATATTCCTTGAAAGTTACCAACATTTTGGTAGTTTACTGGTAAACTTTGAAAGTTTCCAGGGCCCTACTGTAGTTCTGCATTTAGCTCACAGTGTAGTGAATTGGAGCTGATTCAGGATGATACAACAGATAAATGCATTGTGCCTAACAGACATGATTCTCATTTCACTGGCATACCCAATGCAGATAGTTTTATGAACTTCAATTACTGTAATAAACATTGTACTGAGAAAGCAGTGTATTTCCTCCTTGGCTTGTTCAGCCTCTCTTTCCCAGTATATGAGTCCCTGGTGCACTTGGTAGTAAAAACAATGAAATCTAAACACAATTTGGCTGGATATCACCTTTATTACTCAGAGCATGGCTTTAAACTGTTCCATTCCCCAGAACACCACTTACCTTACAGGATTTACAATATCCTCAAAGTGTCTACTAAGCTGGTTTGTTAAAGGTAGACGCAGTGAAATGACGTTGCCACGAGCAGCGCCGCAGATTTTGAGATGAGCGAGATGCAACACTTCGCTCTCACACAGTCACACACAGTATCTGCTCATGTGCACGGGTTCGCTTCACGCTGTTACAGCGTGGTAGCCAGGGCACCAAAACAGCAGAGAAGTTGAGCCTCGCGCTTCAACGCTCTTAGTTGTTGCGGAAGTTGACCCACTCTGCTGTTTACTTTCTGCATCTATGTCATATCGCTGAGTCCACCTTTAAGAGACCAAACTCCAAACTCCAAACAATTGTATGGTTGTCTGAGCACCATAATATAAGACCCACCGTAATCTTCTGGTAAATCTCTCTTCCCAGAGTGCAGTCATTAATCCTGTACCACCAACGGAGAAAAAGGAGGTTAGCCCTTTATAACCACACTGACATCATCCGAAACACATCCTAGATTTGTTTTAGCCAGCCCCTTATAAACACACTGACTACTATGCATCCTAGACCTCCTGTACCATATCCCACGTGCCTCCCTCAAATTACCCATCACGAGCACAGTAATGAGAGCTGAACACTACCTAGACACTGTACAGTGTAGACCGCAAATGCAAAGTTATTCGTTCGGCTCATATTATTGGCAATAAAGGTATGGCTTTGTGGAAATATTATTCAATACCCCTGAATGGGAGCGTGCCATGTCCCCTGTGCTACAGTGCTCCAGTATGTGGCCAGGTTATTTTCTGGAGATTGATGGTAGGCACTCAGGCACAGCTTGGACGTAATAAATAAGCAGACTTGATGTTCATTTTCTTAATTACACAAAATGTTCACAAACAAAACAGACGGTATCGATCAATCCTTCAATGTTATATATGTAGTAGAAATGAGAGGTGCGGGCTCATTTTATTGTTACAAGACGCAGTGCTCCAAACAGCAGCAGCAGGCTCTCTCTCTTTCCTTCCCCCATAAAGGCAGATTAGGGTTGCCTTCAGCTGTGCATAATTAACAATCTGTCTAGTCATTGCATCACATTTGATTAAAAACCTTTGCGAGGTCTGCTGGAATGGTATGATTTGTTCTCTCAGTTGGTTAAGGAAAGAACTAGAGTAGGTAACTGCTCCCCCTCCCCCCATCTGTTTGTCTCTATGAAAGAGTAGGTAACAGTTATCCCCCCCATACTGTTTTGGTCTCTATGAAAGAGTAGGTAACAGTCACCCCCCCCCCCCCATCTGTTTGTCTCTATGAAAGAGTAGGTAACAGTCACCCCCCCCCCCATCTGTTTGTCTCTATGAAAGAGTAGGTAACAGTTATCCCCCATCTGTTTGTCTCTATGAAAGAGTAGGTAACAGTTACCCCACCCCCCCCCCACCCCATCTGTTTGTCTCTATGAAAGAGGGATACTTTCACTTTGTTGTTTTTATCACTTTTTTGCAAGCAGTATTTTCATACCATCCCACTCGGTACAGATGTCAATTCAACGTCTATTCCTCGTTTGTTCAACGTCGTTTCATTGAAATGACATGGAAACAACGTTGATTCAGCCGGTTCATTTTACACGGATAGTTTGACTGCACAGATTTGGGAACCATGTGTATCTGATGCCTCTGAGTGTACAGTATCTGTGGTAAAAGGTTAGACACATTGACGGTGTTAGTTCCCATGGAGTAGGATTTCCTTAATGTGGACATAATAAATGGGTGGATTAGCAATGCACTTCGATAAATAGATGACTCAAGCAGAGGTATTCCATTGTTTGAAATTTCACCATCAAATAGTGCAGCTTCATCAATCTAATAACTAAAGGTCACTGATGGAAGGAGAGCAGGAACGGGGAAGATACACAATTTGTAGTGATTCATTACAGTAAATCAATGGGGACCTTTTCTGCTTCTCCTGCTCATTTGGACATTTGAGCTGACTGCAATGGCTTATGGCTTAATTTAAAAAAAATTACTTCCGGTGACACTTTATTTGGCTAATCCCAAGTAGATAGTTTGTAGATGTTTAATAACTGTCAACAACATTCCAACTAACTACAGTATCTACTAACCCTTGACCTAGCCCCTAACCTTAAGCCTTATCCTAACCCTTAACTTTACCCTAACCCTTGCCCTAACCTTAACTCTTGCCCTTGTTCTAAATCTAAACCTAAACTTAACCTTAACTGTTACCTTAGCAAGCAGTTGCTTATCAGCAGATCATTTGGTGATAGTATGACCATCTGTAGATCATCTATATGGGACTATCCAAATAAAGTGTAACCTAACTTCCCAAGTTTGGTCAGTAGTTAAAGTGCATGGGTACACAGTAGGGTATGAATAGTTCTGATACTGTCAGTAACGCAAATGTATTTCTCATACCTGCCGAAATGGACAACAATTAAACACCAATGCATCTCAAAAACCGCCATGACAGACGTTTGTTTGTGACATCAATCAAGTCATCCATAGGGCTGTTGCGGTGACCGTATTACCGCCACACCAGCAGTCATGAGTCATGACCGCAGTCAAATTCCACTTGACCGTTTGGTCACGGTAATTTCCTCTTATGCACTCTGGACATGCGTTAGTAGTACCCAACTCGCTAACGACCATCAGGTCCTAATGGTCTGGTTCTCACCACTCTATTGTCCCTCTAACCACTCTGATGTCAAGGCAAATACAATAGAATATCACATCAAACACTGATCATCAAAACAGTATCATCCTTTTAAAACTCACCTCACAAATTCACTACAGTTATTTAGAATTTGTATTTGATTTTGAATAGCCCAGTAATAATTAATTACCTTTAGCGACAGAATATCTCGCCACTGTGCGTTTCCATCTACTCCCCTCTCTCCTTCATTCAATTCTCGAGCGAACAGAAAGAGTGGCTGTCAACACTTTAATGAAATGTTTAGTTTTGAAAACATGGTACTATCGATGTTCCCGAACAGATTTCACTTGGTTTGGCTGCAGGAACAGGGTTGGAGAGCCCATGGCATACAGAGTTTGGATGGAATATCACCTGTCGCGCAGGGAGAGGCTGCATGCTCCTCAAACAGTGGTTGATGTGTGGAGTGAAATGGAGTAGCCCACCTGGCATGATTCAAAAACAAACAGGCGGTAAAGCGGCCCCCATTCGCTATTCGAGTGCATACAGATGACTTTTTTTCCCCCCTGTCCCTGTTCCTGCCCATTTGACAATGGGCCATTGTAAATCAAAACAGATTTGACATATTGGTAAAGACAAGATTAAATTGAGAATAGTCTGATGGGTGAACATATACAGTAAAAATGATCACTTGATGAGAGAACAGCTTGTGCAGCCTGAGGCAAGGAACAGAGCGCAAGCTTTTTTTATGACTTTCTCAAATCATCAATAGCCAACAGTTGCATCATGCAGCCCATGTTTTGATTTCTAAGACATCCTAAGGTTTGTATCATTCACAACTAAAGTGCGATAACTACGATAATCGATTGCCACATAGCTCTAAATCTAGCATATAGGACCTGTTTCAAGTTATCACTTTTACTCTCAACATAGTCACTTCAAATGAGCACTAGCTCAGGAATGGTAAAAATATCCTTTCTATTTTATTCAAATAAGTTCAATTACAGTGCCTTCAGAAAATATTCGTGCTGCTTGACTTATTCCACATTTGTTGTTACAGCCTGAATTCAAAATTGATTCAATTGTTGTTGTTTTCTCATCCATCTACACACAATACCCCATAATGACAAAGTGAAAACATTTATTGAAAATGAAATACAGGAGTATCTCTCATTTACATAAGTATTCACACCCCTGAGTCAATACTTTGTAGAAGCTCCTTTGGCAGTGATTACAGCTGTGAGTCTTTCTCAGTAAGTCTCTAAGAGGTTTCCACACCTATATTGTGCAACATTTGCCCATTATTCTTTTCAGAATTCTTCAAGCTCTGTCAAATTGGTTGTTGATCATTGCTAGAAGTCATTTTTCAGGTCTTGCCATAGATTTTCAAGCAGATTGAAATCAAAACTGTAACTCGGCCACTCAGCAACATTCTTCTTTGTACCTGATTAGAATCCAAGATGGCGTCTGTTGTCTTGTCCCGTCCCGTCCCATGTATACATATTTTTCTTCGTATATTTTTCATATACATTTTTGGATTATTTTTTAATCTCAATTCCCATCTACGGACTGAACATACTCTCCTGCAATCCGCCTCACCCAATGTGGTACGGATCTGCTATTTTTACACGTAGAACCAGAATCCCCATCAGAAGCTAGCCAGCTGACTAGCTACTAGCTAGTAGTCAGTTATCCCCTGCTTGCGGTCATCACCGTTAACTCGGACATCAGCCAGCCTCAGCCCGGTCAATTCCTGCCAGTCTGCACAGCACGATATCAACCCAGAGCATATCGGACTGCTTTTTCTCTACCACATCTCCGGATTCATACCACAAGCTCTGAACCTTTACACCGGATCTTCGCAGCTAGCTAGCTGCTATCCGTGTGGATAGCAGCTAGCTATCCAGTAGCCACACGGATAGCAGCTAGCTGGCAAACGTCTCTGTCCCGAAGCAAGCACCAGTTAGTCGAGCTACGCCCATCTCCCGGCTAGCTGAAGAGGTCCATCAGCCAATTCATGGGATACAATACCTAGTTTGCCAACTGGCCTGGACCCTTTTACTGCTGACACGGAGCCCCGCCGATCCATCACCACTGGTCTGCCGACGTAACCGTCCGAGGGGGTTTCAGCAGGCTCCTCCGTTGCGACCTCCCTAAAGGCCCATCTGCTAGCCTGCTACCGTTGCCGCTTGTTATACACCCTCTTCAGCCCCCAGCTCAGCCCCCAGCTGTGCCCTGGACACCATATGTGAATTGATTGCCCCCCATCTATCTTCAGAGTTTGTACTGTTAGGTGACCTAAACGGCCTGCTAGCTGTTTAGAGCATATCGCACTGCTTTTCCTCTACCACATCTCCACATCTCCGGATTCATACCACAAGCTCTGAACCTTTACACCGGATCATTGCAGCTAGCTAGCTGCTCTCCGAGTGGCTACTCCTGGCTAACGTCTCTGTCCCGGAGCAAGCACCAGTTAGCCTGGAGCTAGCCTCGAGCTAGGCCATCTCCCGGCTAGCTGAAGAGGTCCATCAGCCAATTTCTTGGGCTATACCGATTTTGCCAATTATCTTGGACCCTTTTACTGCCGACACGGAGCCCCACCGATCCATCACGACTGGTCCGCCGACGTAACGCGACGTCCCCGAAGGCCCTTCTGCTAGCCCGCTAGCTGTATGAATCGCTGTGTCTCCAGCTCGCCTAGCTACTCACTGGACCCTTATTTCACTGTAGAGCCTCTAACCCTGCTCAATATGCCTTAGCTAGACCTTTTCTTCCACCCCCCAGACATGCAGTGACCTCACCTGGCTTAAATTGCGCCTCTAGAGACAAACCCTCTCTCATCATCACTCAATGCCTAGGTTTACCTCCACTGTATTCCCATCCTACCATACCCTTGTCTGTACATTATGCCTTGAATCTATTCTTCCGTGCCCAGAAATCTGCTCCTTTTACTCTCTGTTCCGAACGCACTAGACCAGTTCTTATAGCCTTTAGCCGTACCCTTATCCTACTCCTCCTCTGTTCCTCTGGTTATGTAGAGGTTAACCCAGGCCCTGCAGTGCCTAGCTCCACTCCCATTCCCCAGGCTCTCTCATTTGTTGACTTCTGTAACCGTAAAAGCCTTGGTTACATGCATGTTAACATTAGAAGCCTCCTCCCTAAGTTTGTTTTATTCACTGCTTTAGCACACTCCGCCAACCCGGATGTCCTAGCCGTGTCTGAATCCTGGCTTAGGAAGGCCGCTTAGGAAGGCCACCAAAAATCGTGAAATTTACATATAACTATAACATTTTCCGACAAGATAGAACTAGAACAAGATAGCCACCGTGCTTCAACACCTGCATTACATTGCTGTTTGGGGTTTTAGGCTGGGTTTCTGTGCACACTTTGTGACATCAGCTGATGTAAGAAGGGCTTTATAAATACATTTGATTGATTGATTGAACTGCCAAAGGGGGCGGAGTTGCAATTTACTTCAGAGATAGCCTGCAGAGTTCTGTCATACTATCCAGGTCTGTTCCCAAACAATTCGAGCTTCTACTTTTAAAAATCCACCTTTCCAGAAACAAGTCTCTCACCGTTGCCGCTTGTTATACACCC